>NW_015654936.1:9022-39856 GCF_001515625.1 Sinocyclocheilus rhinocerous
AAAGGACCAGCTTAAACCAGCAAAGGACCAGCCTAAACCAGCAAAGGACCAGCCTAAACCAGCAAAGGACCAGCTTAAACCAGCATCAAAACATACCTAACCAGCATATGCTGGTTTTTACAACAGGGTTAAACCAGCTAATGCTGGTTTTAGCTGTTTTTTTTCAGCAGGGTCATGGTACTAATAAACGAGAACGATGGTATTATTCTCATACTATGTCGAAATTAGCATGGTATTACCCTGGTATCACATCCAAAAAAAAACATGGTATTGGTAAGCATAGTATTACCTGGATACCATGTCCAAAATATGATACTACCATGGTACCAACCTCAAAACAGGCTAACACCGTGGCACTTTTTTGAAGGAGTACTACAAGTGTAAGTACATAACGTTACTGCAAATCTACTCAGGTACACATTTTCGGAAGGACAAACTAACAATAATGTAATCTTTACTATTGTTATACAACACATCGGCTCATATCTACATAATTACACACTGTAAACAAACACGAAAACACTCACATTATCCGTTTCGCCATGTCCTGTAAATGCTCTGGACTTCTACAATCACATGTGCTGTTTTTATTTTATTTTCATGTGCTCAAGGTCCTAGAAAACTGCCTGCTGTGAAAACTGCGCAGACAAGCGTCAGAAAATTTTCAAAATAAAAGTCATTTTGCAACACTGTTGTCGTTTGGCTTGCACAGTGCGGTTAAATGTGGAGTATTGTAATAGATAGGATAATTAAATAAATATACGTTTAATATTTACTTTAAACTGTGGGTTTTGTTTATAAAAATTGGGATATTTATATATATTTCAAACACTGTTAGAACTTTTATGTTGATGGAATTACGTCACCTGACGTCGTTTGACCGTTCTCCGCTCTGCTCTCTGTTTCCTAATGTCACATTTTTGTTAACCCTTGTTGTGAGATTTATACAATTTTGTATACATGGTTTAATGAAAGGTTGTCGGAATGAAAAAAAAAAAAGTCACATTTGATTGAATATAGTTTCAAAAAATTTAATATATTTCTACAGATCGATAGATTCGTTCGAAACCAGTTTTGGTGTCCTCTCTCCCCGAAAATGTCCCCGTTTTTACACTACAAAAAAAGCTCCGACCGTTACATGTTTCCTGAACACTTGTGTAGTGGTTATTTTCACCAGCAGAGGGCGATGAGAACTACACTGATTATTGCTGCTACTTCAGTCATGAAGAACAGACAGTTATGAGAAGAGACACCGTTATCGGTTTCAAGGTAGTACTAGTAACATTTTCACATTAAATCAAAGTAATACTGTTTGTTTGTGCTTTATAACAGGGCCTCAACAGGGTGCGGAATTGTTTTGCACATAATTTTCAAACGTTCCTGACAGTGCTGTCACGGCCTAATTCCCACACAACCTTGATGTAATAATATGGCGTGAACGCACCTCTATCTTACACCACCTGTGTGAAGTGCGCCTTAATATGAATAAATAATTTAAAAAGATAAACTAAACAAATAGGCTAAATAAAAAAATGCAACAATTATATTAGCTGAAAGCACATTGTGCTCAAAATTAGCCTAATATGCAAATAGCCGCGTTGCATGCTGGGGCGCCGCCAAACTGGGAGGATCACCGGCTGCTACAAATGCTGAAATTAAAGGGTTAGTTCACCCAAAAATGAAAATGATGTCATTAATTACTAACCTCATGTAGTTCCAAACCCCTAAGACCTTCGTTCATCTTCGAAGCACAAATTAAGATATTTTTGATTAAATCCGAGAGCTCTCTGACCCTCCATAGACCGCAACACAACTGAAATGTTCCCAGGTCCAGAAACGTAGCAAGGACATCGGTAAAATAGACCATGTGACATCAGGGGTTCAACCGTAATTTTATGAAGCTACGAGAATACTTTTTGTGTGCAAAGAATACAAAAATAATGACTTTATTCAACAATTCTTCTCCTCCTCATCCCGTCTGCAGCGGTGCACTGCCTGTTACACATAGAAAAGGCAAAAAAACATATTGCATTGTCCAGTTATCTCTCAGAACAATGATCTGAGTAAAGGTCTTTGCACACTGAGTCCGAATTATTATTTTTTATTCATTTTTTCATATTCATCATCCTTTCCTATCAAAATGCTTGCTACGGATACGAAAACGTAGAAAATTGAATCTGATCTGAATTTTTTTATGATGGACAAAAGTTTCGGAGGCAGTGTGTAAACGTGATTGACACAACATGAGGTCGTATTTATTTTTTAACGTACGAAAACTTCGGACGAGAATTTCGGACTCAGTGTGCAATAAAATGCTGACTTTTTTTCACAATCATGACAGAAAATTTAAATACTGCCCTAAACTCAATAGCAGAACAGCAGCGCGATCCTCTCAGTATGACGGAAGGCGGATAAACAAAGCAGTTTCCCAGAACTCAACTTGGCGTGACGTCAGCTTCACATTCTCTATAGGGATGGTACAAATCCATTTACAAACATAAAAAAAAAAAACATCAAAATTAACTTAAAATTTAATTGTGTAATTCCTGTATACAGTAGCCTATATACAGTGTGATTTCTGGTGAATTGTATTAAAACCAGTTAGTCAGTTTGACCCACAAACATCATAAAAATGGTTAATAATTTGAATATGTGGGGAATGTGCAACAATAATAAAAAAAAAAAACTTAGATTTAATGATTGAGATTTAATGATAGCCACTAAACTAGGAAATATGCCGTTTGTTTTCATTGAAACCTGGTCACCTTACATTAAAATGCAACAATTTTGTCCATTAAAAATTAGTAATATTTTCATTATCACAACAGGCATTACAGCTGAAGACTTCTTCTCCAGCAGATCATTGGGTGCTACTCAATATCCCTCCTCGTTTCCTCGCTCCTCCGTCCTCCATCCTTTGTCCCAGAAACCGATCCAGCTCAGCCATCTTGTGTGGGGAATGTGCAACAATAATAAATAAAAAAAACTTAGATTTAATGATTGAGATTTAATGATAGCCACTAAACTAGGAAATATGCCGTTTGTTTTCATTTGAAACCTGGTCACCTTACATTAAAATGCAACAATTTTGTCCATTAAAAATTAGTAATATTTTCATTATCACAACAGGCATTACAGCTGAAGACTTCTTCTCCAGCAGATCATTGGGTGCTACTCAATATCCCTCCTCGTTTCCTCGCTCCTCCGTCCTCCATCCTTTGTCCCAGAAACCGATCCAGCTCAGCCATCTTGTATAGGACATCTCAATTCTCTAATTGCACAGCGAGGAGGCGAGGATCGAGTAGTGAGGAGGCTTCCTGAGGAGTCATGAGCGTGGATACCTAGGTGTATTAAGTCTTTTTCGGACATATAAATTCTCCTCCCCCTTCATATCTGTCGTAATAATTTACATTTATATTTTACCTTTGCAGTTTAAGTAAACCATACATGTCATATATTTCAACAGGGCATCTTGCTTTATTAATATTTATTATAAATTCCTTAAATAACGAACTTTAACAACATAAGGGCAGATCTCTTTAGTGCAGCTGATGACGCTTTTAAGTGACGCTTGAGTGGTCAAGAATATTCCAATGTTCATCCTTTGATTCCTCCATCCTCATTTCCTTTCCTTGCATCCTTCCCTCATATCCTAAGGGGGTGGAGCTAAGACGCGATGAAAGGAAACGAAGATGCACAAATAAGAAATGAGAAGAAACTTGAGTAGCTCTTAGAGTGTCCATGTTGTAAAGCTCTTTCCCAACAGAAGAGGGAAACCTTGCCACTGATCCTCAAACCTGAACCAACATTGACTCGAATTTTAAGGGTGTTAAAATAACCGTCTCCTAACAAGGACAAGCCTAAAATTCTTCACTGTTGTTACTGCAGGACCTGTAATTTCAGCTCTGCATATTTTATTCATAGTAAATGCGTGTGACTTTTGCGATATTTGCCACTGTCAAAAAACATGTCGGAATTGTCAATTTGGAAATGAGTGTCCTGATCGGTTCTTTCATATTTTATGTCACTTTGATTAATCAAAAAATCTTACAATAATTATTTTCAGCAGAGACAAGCGGTACATGGTCATGAATGTAATTGTTTATCAGGTACCTGAGTGAGATTAGAAAGAGCTCTTGGGGTTTGGACAGTTGGCCGAGGCTCTTGTAATTGAATCACAGCGCGAGGGCTCCTTGTCTAGGTGCCAATGTTTAGCAAAGGGTGGGTTCGGGTGGGTTAGAGGAGACACACTCATGCAACTCGACTCCTCTCAACCTTCAAGCAAAGGTCTGTTCACACACTGTTTTTCCAATGCTGCCATTTATAGATTGGCCCATGCAGTTTGTTTGTGACTGAAACTGATGCCTGTTCTGCTGTGGGGTAAAATACGAAATGATCAATATTACTTCTCACAAAATACATCTTAATTAGCTTTAGTATTCATACTCATTCAGATTAGTAGAAACCATAGTGCTTATAACATTAGACTCACTGAGTACGTTTACATGGTCAACAATATTCCGATTTTAACACGATTAAGACAATACTCTGATTAAGAATCTACCATGTAAACAGATTTTTGATTACCTTAATCTGGCTAAAGTCATAGTCGAAGCAAACACAAATCAAATTAAGACATGTGGAGTATTCCTATTTTAGTCGCATTATTGAAGTGCAGAATAGACATGTACACACCTTAATCACATTATCACCGTCATGTAGGATATACACACGGCAGTGGTCAACGTGGTTTGACAGCAAATAAAAGAGCTTCAACACCGCCGTCGTCTGTATGCACGTACAAATAATTAACTGCACTTGAAGGTTTCATAAAATTAAAAATGAAACACCCACAACTGTATATGGCATCATCACGAAGACGAACTATATGTTCATACGTGAAATTCTGGGAGGGGATGTCGGATGGCGTCACGTGGGGACGTACTGACGTGCACCATTAATCAATCTATATAACATGTAAAACGGGAACATGAAAGGAATATTCTAAAAGCAACTCATGTAAACACCTTAATCATAATATTGTCTTATTTAGAATAAGGTACATAATTAGATTACTGATGTCCATGTAAACGTAGTCACTGTTAGTCTGCTTTGAGTTTTAAGTGATTAAAGGGGTAGTTGATTGCGATTTCACTTTTTTAACATTTGTTAGTGTGTAATGTTGCTGTTTGAGCATACACAATATCTGCAAAGTTGCTGCGCTGAAAGTTCAATGCAAACGGAGATATCGTCTTTTAAAATTCTGGCAGTTTAATGCCCACAAAAACAGCTCGTAGCGACTACAACAACTTACTTCCCGGGTTCGTGACATCACAAACCCAGACAAACCCCGCCCCCGGGAACATGCAACGAAGGGGGCGAGGCCATGCTGTGCTGCTTTAGAGAAGAAGAAGAGAAAACTAGAGGTGCACGTAAAAATCTATTCATATATGAATCGCGATTCTGTCTTCTAACGATTCTAATGGATTCACAAGTTTCAAAATCAATGTTCTAAAGCAGCGGTTCTCAATGCTGTTCCTCGCGTTCCCCTGCTCTACACACACTCTGCATCTCTCTCTCTCTCTCTCTCATTAACACATGTTAGACTGCACCCCATAAACACAATCAAGCCTAGAAAAAAAACAGTAAACTACCCCTTTAATGTATTTTGTTTTCCTTTTTTTTAGAGTAATAATTAATAAAAGGTGTAAAAGTTTAATCAATTAATTAGTAAATTTCAAAAATAATATTAAGTTCTGCTACAACTGCTACCATCACCCAATTCTATTTAAAAATGATTTTTCTTTGCATGGAAAATCGGTCAGCAGGGCAATCGGGATGAAAATTTGTTTAGCTAGATGAAATATGTGCACCAGAAAAATAAATTAAAAAATAAAGATTGGGGTTAACTGTGGCGGAGACGCCAGGAGTGCAGGCGCGAGAAAAGCCATGGAAACATTCCCAGCTCAGGTTATATTAAATCTCCAAAGGGAAGGGGAAATTGTAAAGTGAAGATCCAGACAGGAAGATGGAAAAGTATTTTTGTTAAAGTGAATACTTGTGCTTGTAAAGGCCTGCAGTTTTTTTTTTTCTTTTCTTTTAAACTTTTGTCAAACAACATTTTATATTTCCTTGAGGGACTGCCATGCCACTCATATTTTCCATTATTGCATTGACTGAGATATTATGTTACATGAATGTACATGAAAAAGATCTGCAACTGTAAAAATCAAGGTGGTCCAAAACATTCCAGAAGACTTGCTCCATGAATAGAAGAGATGGATGCATGTCCAGACGCAAAGAGTTGAGCACTTCAGCTACATCTAAAATCTGTGATCACTTTGTAAATAATCAATCTTTATTAAAGGAAATAAATACAAAAATAAATATTATTTAAAATTAAAATGTATATTTATTTATTTATTTTAATTAAATGGTTTTATTTGTTTAAGTGCAAAACTGGGTAATAAATACAAAAATTAAATAAAATAATTTTACTGCTGATAATATAATTTCAAATGCAAAAAGTTGTATTTATTTGCAATGACAAATGTTGTTTTATTTATTTCTATTTTATTTAAGTGCAACAGATAGAAATAAATAAATGAAAAAAAATTAAAGAAAATAATTTTACTGCTAATAATTGTCATGAAACAGATAACAGAGATCACAGGTAAGTGAGTTCAGCAGGTTTATTGAAGCCGGGATCAGAACAGGAAATCAGTTAAGTTCAGAATTCAACATAACATCATAACTTAACGAAGGAACTGGGGAAGTAAACAGTTTTTATCCACAGGTAGCTTAAACTAAAGGAGGCTTCGTAGACATCAGGCAAAAACTCAGGTGAACAGAAAGTCTTTTAGGATAGATCGTTGGACTTATCCCATAATAACTTGGTACTATTTTCCCTTTCCAGGTTCGAGGGGTCTGAGAGTGGACAGACGGAGGATTCACTGGAAGGTAGATCAGGACACGATGATTCAGGTGAGTAGAGCTGGTAAGGAGTAAGGAAAGTGTATCCCACGACCTGTAAGGAATACCAACGACAAGACCAGACAATAAGGGAGCGAAAGGTGACTACTTTTACATGGTAGGTAATGAGGTGAATGGTGGCAGGTGTGTTGATTGGGGATCAGGTGCAGGTGTGAAGCAGGCAGGATGATGGGAAATGGAGTCATTAATGTGGTTTAGTGACTGAGCTGGTGACTGAGCTGTGACAGTACTGTAGGAAGTGGCACCTATGGCCTTGTTTGAGGAATGGAACTTCTCAGCAGTGGGAAGGGTACTCTTGGTCGTGACAAGGGAGCTGAATTGATTAACATAAGGAACGCCATCCTGGCCTGTTGAGGGAGCTGGACCGATCAGTGTAGAGAATGGTTTTCCTGGTCGTGACAAAGGGGTTGAATCTCTCAGTGAGGGGAATGGCGTTTCTGACTGTGATGAGAGAGCTGACTCTATCAGCGGAGAGTACGGCAATCCTGGCCATAACGGGGAAACTTAATCCAGCCGTGGAGGCAACAGCTCTCCTGGTCGTAACTAGGGAAAGTAATCCAACTGAAGAGAGAACGCCAATCCTGGCCATGACGGGGAAACTTAATTCAGCCGTGGAAGGATCAGCTCTCCTAGCCATGACAAGGGAATGTAATCCGGCTGAAGAGGGAACGGCTTTCCTGGCTGTGACGTGGTAGCTCATTCTGACAACTGTGGGGATGGCTCTCCTGGCCGTGACGAGGGAGCTGGATTTCACAGCATAGGGAATGGCCTTCTTGACCATGACGAGGGATCTGGGTTCCACAGTACAGGGGACTGCACTTCTGGCTGTATCGAAGAAGTTAAATTTCTCACCGAGAGGATCGGCACTCCTGGCCATGATAGGGTAGCTGATTCTTACAGTGATGGGGACGGCACTCCTGGCAGTGATGAGGACATTTAATTCGACTGAAGAGGAAACGGCACTCCTGGCCGCTATGAGGGAATTTAATCCGACCGAAGAAGGAACAGCACTCCTGGCCGTGATAACAGACTTAGACTTCTTAGAGAGGGGAACTAAAGTTAGTCCTTCTCCCTGACTATTCACTGCCGTGTGTCTAGGACTCAGGTCATAGACAGGAGCCTTTACTGGACTCTGGTCTGGGGCTGAAGCCAGCATTAGACCTTGGTCTGGGGCAGAAGCCAACGCTGGACTCTGATCGAGGGCTGAAATGTGCTCTGGACTCTGGTCGGGGGCTTGTAGTTGAGCTAGACCTTGGTCGGGGGCTTGAGTTTGCACTGGACTATGGTCAAAGGCTGGGGCCTATACTGGATTGTGGTTAAAGCCTGGAGCCTGCTTTGGACACTTGTCGGGGGCTGAAGCCGGCACTTGACTCTGATCAGGGGCTGAGGCTGTCATTAGACCTTGCTCCGGGGCTGAGGCCGACACTGAACTCTGGTCATGAACTGGAGAATGCTCTGGACTCTGGTTAGGGGTTTGAGCCTTTACTGGGAACTGGTCGGGGCCTGGAGCTCGCAGTGAACTCTGGTCAGGGGCTAGAGCCCGCACTGGACTTTGGTCAGAGGCTGGAGCCAATTCTAGACAATGCTCTGTGGATAGCGTAGGTTCAGGGAGGAGGTATATGTTTGGGCACAGACCCAGAATTGGTGGCTGGAGACATCACTGATCGTAGGTCAGGGTCCAGAGCCACGTCTTGTCTGTGCTCCGTGTGTACAGGAAGATCTGGGGGGATTTCTCATGAATACGTTTGACCGGAAGGTGAACTGGGATGATAGGGGTTGGCCAACTTTGATGGTGTAGGACTGGGTTCTATAACGGACACAGGAACTGGACAGGGCTTTGGAGCGACCACAGGGACTGGAGGAGGTTCAGGACCATACACGAGAACTGGGGTGAGAACTGAACTGAGTATAGGAACTGGACAGGGCTTTGGAGAAACTACAGGGACTGGATGAGACCTCCAATCAGACTCTAGAAGGGTAGCCATCTGAAATTTTGACTCGGAGCTGCTGGCCATTACATGTAATAATTCAGTGATGGCGGCCATAATGGGTGATGACTGACGATCAGTGACCATGATGGGTGAGGAATGGAGATCGGTCGCCATGTTGTGTGTTGATCCAGGACTGGCAGCCATGATGGGTGATGACTGACGATCGGCGGCCATGATGGGTGAGGAATGGAGATCGGCGGCCATGTTGGGTGTTTCTCAAAACGGAAGGCTGCATCCTCCGAAGGCTGCATATCTCGGCTGCCACATCATCAAATGTCGCTGAAGGCCATCTCTTTCGAAAGGATCCTTGGAAGGCAGCCTTCGTTTCATGTCCTTCATTCAGCTGAATTTGAAGGATGCATGGGATGTATCCTTCACGACCTTCAATCACCCACAATCCTTTGTACCCATTCCATTTCATGAAAATAAACTGACGAAAAACGATTCAGTACTGAGCTTGTCTGAATTTATTATGAAATGTAAGACAAAAATAATGTTTCCAGACATGAAAGCATATGTTATTTTTGTGTGTTGGTGTAAATTACTCACTAAACGCTAAACTGCCAATAATGTAAGTCACCGGTAGACTAGACGGCTGTGATTCATTGTATTGCATTAATAGAAAGCCAAATAATATAATGATTTGTAATACAAAGTATTTTTCCAAAACTACATTTTATTAGTATTTTCGCGCCATGGAGGTGAGGGCGGGAACATATGTGACGTAGCCACACACACTTACTAAACTGTCTAATTCTAGCGTTTAATGCCGAGGAGGACTCTAGCCTACAAGACTCTGAAGGACTGAGCTAGGAAGGACGCAGCATCGGTAGGATGCAGCCCTCCGTTTGAGAAGCACCCGTTATGTGCAGATCTGGAACTGGCGGCCATGATGGTTGATGACAGATGATCGGTGGCCATGATGTGTGATTGGTCTGGATGGAATTCTTGTACGGACTTTAGGAATAAAGGTAAACTTAGAAGGGACTCACTACAGAACTCAGAGACTGGTGTGGACACATTGTGGAACTCTGGGACTGGAGCGGATTCAGGGGTTGGTTCAGAGATCAGAATAGACATCAAGTGGTAGTTAAAGGCCAGACTTGCAGAGGGCCGTCTCTTCTTCCTATGCCTCCTCCTTTGGGCAGAGTTGAAAAGAAGTGCTGAGGTTTTAACAGTCTCCGAGTTTGTCCCAAGCTTTGGTGCTGGCTCATGGGTGTGAACAGATTCTGGAACAGGAATGGACTTATAACTGATCTTCGAGGCTAAGAGAGATTTGATGACTGGCGTGAATCCTGGGGCAGGTGAGATGGTTCCAATGTTCAAGGATGTAGAGGAATTGTCTATGGCCCAATCCCAATTTATACCCCTTCACCTACCCCTACCCCTTGTCCCTTGAGTGTCATAGGGTGTGGGTGTAAATATTCCCCTAAGAAATGGGACACCACTAATATATCATTACGTCATCATACGTCGTCTAACTCCTACAATACACACACCTATACCGGTGTGCTGGCGTGCATTAGAGCCTTTAATTACCATTCTATATTAATGCGCTGACACACATCCAGGAGCAAAGATACTTGTCAACGCTGCCCCACGACTTTTATTAATAACAGTTTAAATACTGAATCGCTACATTATATTTTCCAGCAATGAGAGGATAAAAAAAAAAAATCACTGTTTTTGAAGTAAACTCACTCATTGTCAAGAGAGACATACACACAACTTTCATCTCTCTCTCAAATTGGCAATATTTGAGAAAAAGGCATAGCGATTTCTAATTATTGGGGGGGACTAACCCCACTCAATGTCTATGGTGGTTATCACCCTGATCAGACATGAAAATATGTTGAGGCACTATCGTGCACATTAGCAAACTTTAGCGATTTTTTTGCAAACATTTCTTTGAATAACATGACCATAAATATGAACACAGGATTGAATGCAACAAATGATTACTTTATTGAAATCTTTATTAATGGCAAAAATGCTTCCATTTGTGTGTCTTGTTCGCTCTGGCAGCCATGTTGCTCTATGCTGATAATTATCATACCCCTTTGTTTGAAGTGTGGTCCCGAAAAATCTTAGTTTGAAGGGCTATCTGGCCCTGGCCCTTCCCCATACCCCTCCAACCAAATGAGAATAGAGACACCCCTACCCTTCATGTGAACACGCGAAATGGAGGGGTTAGGGGTAAGGGGTAGAAATGGGATTGGGGCTACAGATTCGGGAATTTCACTCAATGGAACAGGCTCAGGAAGACTACTCACTGGAGCGGACTTGGGAAGTGCTTCCTCTACAATATACGATGATCCACAACATCCATAGAATATAATCAATATATTTTTGCAAAGAACATGTGGTTGTGCCCGCTGGAACTTGTAGATAAAGGTGATCATCCAAGCTAAATGGTTTTTAGTGTCTCATCATTCCAGGGCACTTGATGTGAGAGCTCGACGAATTCCTCTACGTAGTCCTCAATTGGTCGGCCATCTTGAAAGCATGTGAGAAGCAGGTCAGCTGGGTCTTGAGGGTTGAGGAGAATGCCCATGTTGTAAGGCAAATTTTGTGGCCCGGTCTTCTGTCACAAAACAGAGATCACAGGTAAGTGAGTTCAGCAGGTTTATCGAAGCCGGGAGCAGGACAGGAAATCAGTTAAGTTCAGAATTCAACATAACATCATAACTTAAGGAACTGGGAAAGTAAAGAGTCTTTTTTTTTTTATCCACAGGTAGCTGAAACTAAAGGAGGCTTCGTAGGCATCAGGCATAAATTCAGGTGAACAGAAAGTATTTTAGGATAGATCATTGGACTTAAGTCATAAAAACTTGGTACTATTTTCCCTTTCCAGGTTCAAGGGCTCTCAGAGCGAACAGATGGAGGATTCACTGTAAGGTAGATCGGGACATGATGATTCAAGTTAGTAGAGCTGGTAAGGAGTAAGGGAAGTGTATCCCACGATGTGTAGAGAATGCCAACAAACAGACCAGACAATAAGAGAGCGAAAGGTGATTACTTTTATATGGTAGGTAATGAGGTGAATGGTGGCAGGTGTGTTGATTGGAGATCAGGTGCAGGTGTGAAGCAGGCGGGATGCTGGGAAATGGAGTCCTTAATGTGGTTTAGTGACTGAGCTGGTGACTGGGCTGTGACAATTATAATAATAGTAATAATAATAATAATTATTATTATTTATTTATTTTATTGTTTTTGAAGTGCAACAGATGGAAATAAATAAACAACAATTAAACATTAATTTTATTTATTTAATTGTGTTTAATTTATATTAAATTGCAAAAAAGTAAATAAATACACAAATAAAAAGGAAATAAAATTTTTTTTACTGCTTATAATATAGTTTAAAATGAAAAATGTTGTACTAATTTTTTTATCAAGTTTAATTTTTATGTGTTAAAGTACAAAATAGGGAAATAAATAAATGCAGAAATCAAATCAAATAATTTTACTGCTGATAATATCATTTAAAATGGAAAGTGTTGTTTATTTATTAATTGTTTTATTTAGGTGCAACAGATGGAAATAAATAAATAGCAAAAATATATATATAAAATAAAATAATTATTCTGCTGGTAATATGAGAAATAGAAGCATTTTTGCTGCTGGTCTCGGTCCTTTGGGCCCCACTGAACAGATATACCAATTACATATGAAAAAAACAATATCAAAGTTTAGTGTCATTCGCTGATTTTTTTCACTATATATGCTACCATTAGTTTTTCACGCTGCATGCTCACAGTCCATGGAAAGCAGAGCCAGCCACCAATCATTCAAGCTGTTATTTATAGCACTTCTCAACGGAGTCGTATAGTTGATGTGTAAATTGAGACTCTTCCTTTGGACATGGCCCCAAAGCACGCTCAACTCTGACCCTGAGCCAAGGCCACTGTAAAGTTGAACTTGGCTTAGTCACACACACATCACCCACACACTCATTCGCAGACAAGTGCAGAGGATGCAACTTGCAACCCTTAGCTGCCACTCTGGAACAGTTTTCTATGTCCAAATCTGAACATTAATCGAAATTAAAGCAGGAAAATGGGGGCAGTCAGTAGTCAGCTGATAGGTGAAGCCGTCTAGTGGTTATGTGATTATTGGAGAAGAGTGAACAGCCAAGGTGAGTTTCCCACAGCCTTATCCAATGACCACAGCCCTGCCAGCAGAATCCTGAGGTGCAAAAGGGCTGACTTACAGAATCTGAGCCAGTCGCAACTAATCTTCAAGGCATTTAGACTATCGGCCGCTTCAACACATCAGTGCTTCACTATCAGAAGCCCTTTATCAGGAGTTTTCTGAGATAGATAGATAGACAGACAGACGAACAGATAGATAGACACATTGATAGATAGACAGACAGACAGATAGATAGATAGACAGACAGACAGACAGACAGATAGATGCAGCACATGGTAAGCTCAACACAATGGCTGTTGACAGATGAAATTCCATAGGTGGCATCTCCAGTCATCCATGTTGTCATCTCATTAATCATGTCATAAGTCATGGGGGGGATTCCCGCTGCTCCTGCTTCATATCTGCTGCTCCAAAGAATCATGCCTTGACACATTCTCCATGTTCAGTGTCAAAAATATATACAGACTACTGAAGTTATGTGTCTTGTGATGTTAAACATTTCTACATAAAGATTTTTGTTGAAATTCTCAGTTCATGTATTTTTGTTTTGCATTATTTTGAGCAGATAGTGAAGACGTAACTGATTACATTTAATCTGGATTATGTAATCAGATTCCAAAAATTGAGTACACCTAATTGGATTATATTACATTTTAAAGTGATCATAATCAGATTACTGTTACTTTTATAGATTACATGATTACATATTATTCATAAAATGGCAGTGAACTAGTCATCATTGATTCACCATATATTTTTTTTTTATCTTTTCTAAAGTTTTCTTCACAACAATCCTACCGTGTCATCCAATTTAGCTTTGACTATATTCACAAATGTTGTGTATATAAATTTGCCAACCATGCTATGCTATGCAATTAGACCATGTATGAAACAATACTTACTACACAATACTTACGTCACTAAACACGGGTGATGTATAGCTGTGAAACACTATTTCTCAAATCCAGTGACCTTCAGTAATGGATCTGGAAGTCAGGACAAAAATGTTTCAAACCTGGAAGACTTTGGGCATGTAATGTCATTGTTAATTTCATGTTTAATAATGTTTGTTCATGCAGGCCTTTCCATTTGTGTGTGTGTGTGTGTGTGTGTGTGTGTCAGCCAAACCCCTAAAATATTTACTTGGAACTTTAAAACAAGTTAGGTAAAAAGTAATCTACTAAATGGTAGTCATAATACATTACCTAAAATGAATAACCTATATTATCTACAATTTTCATAATGTAATCTGTAATCAGTAATAGACTAAAATGTTTTAAGTAATCTACCAAGCAATGCATACACGGTATAAATGGGGTATACGGTAACTCTCATTTTATTTGGATCTATTAAACTGTTCAAAATGACATTAAAAATGGTATTCATATAGACGCTTAGATTACACACACTTATATACATCAGTTAACATTTTTTGAATAAAAATACATTTTGATTATAGAAATTGTAAAAAATGTTGGTGTACAGTTACTATGCCAGTAAGTGTGTAATATGTTATTAATATTTCTTTATAAAATATTCAGAAAAACAGTTTTGTCTGTTTGTATTTGAAAAACATTTGTCCACCAAAGCTATGGGGTGAAACATGTGGCAAGACAAAAATAAATAAATAAAAATAGAGAGGAGTCCATAAAATATTTTTATTTAATTATAAATCTTTATATTTGTATTTAAATAATAATAATAAAAATGTTTTCATTATGTACATTTTTTTAAATTGTCAAGAACGGCATAAATGTTTTTGAATTAAACACAAAGAGTAAGCGTGTCTGTTTTAAACTAAAAGATTTTTCCCCTATCATCCCGGACATTTTATTTGTCATTGACCCAAACAAAGACGCACAAAATACAATAAAAACACACAATATAACATACGTGGTATAGTACAATACAGTTTAGGAATACAATTGTACAATACACAAACGACGCAATGCACAAGTATGAGGCGTTATTATTTAGATAGCTAGTGCAAGTGTAATATGCAACTTTGCACGTTAAACAGAAATTTCAGCTTGGAATATTAGATCAAAAGATCAAATATTACATCATATTAGATCAAAATGTAGTTTGCGAATAACACATTTAAAAATAAAGGTTACAAAAGGGTGTTTTTGCAGTGATGCCATCGAAGAACCATATTTGGTTCCCCAAAGAACCTTTCAGTGAACAGTTCCTAAAAGAACCATTTTGAAGAACATTTTAAAAAATCTAAAGAAATCTTTTTCTACTATTAAAAAAAAAACCTTTTCTGCATTTGAAAGGTTCCATGTTCAGGTTCTTTATAGAACCATTGATGCCAATAAAGAGCCTTTATTTTTAAGAGTGAAGAGTTCCCGCACCTGCTTAAACAGCTACAGGACGCTGAAACATTATTGTGCGCAGGGTTGATGCATGTATGGTAGTCGTTCGCTCTGCACGCGCATCTCCAATTGCCAAGCGCGTGCGCTCAGTGAGAATGAGTGATTCACCGTACACTGCGCCCTGTACGGCTCCTGACCGGGGGCCCCGGTAATCGCAAAGCTCGCTTAATCACTTTCTCTCGTACCTTTCTGAAGAAGCAGTATGGAGTTACGTCACAGCAGCGCGCAAGAGTGCAGGCCAAGCAAATAAGCCGCTGTGGAGCTATTTGTAGGCATTGCTGCCAAACCCGGGTAAGGCTGCTCACTCTTCTGCGATCAATGCTTTAAACCTGCTACAGCACTGGAAGCAGCATGCATTCTTTTTTTCGATTTATTCTGGAATGATTGTGTTTGGAGAACTTGACCTGGATCCGTTGATGACCGGCGGCCGGTGCGCGCAACAACGCAATTAGATCCAATTCAAAACTTCACGTTCAGACAATCCAACTCTTTAAAATAACAAATCACCGTATTTGTTTCAAGAACCATGTAGAACTTTTATTCAAATTTATTCAAGAACCATAGCAAGAACCAACAAAACTGTGTATGGTGTGAACATTTCTCGCACAGGAACCAAATAGTCGCAGCTAGCACAATTGGCTAATATTTATAATATACAAATCAATAAGTGACAACGTTGACGTGTTTGTTTTGCCAGTGAGGATCCTAAAGGTAGTCGCTATAGTCGCCGTGGTTACCGCTAAGCGAACGCGATTTTTGTTCGCTAGGGTTTATTTATCGCTCGATGAAAATACTCGACTTTTTTTTTTTTTGTGGTTACTGAAATGTTTGAAATCCTAACTGAAACATAGCCCTATAAAATATAAAGGCTACTTCATATTTTTGTTTTGGCTTCCTTTGGGGGCTTCAAGTCCTAATTAAGTAGGCTATATGCAAATGATTATTTAAAGGTTTCTTGTTTCAGAAGGATAAACATTTTAACATCTGAATGGCTCTTTGCTTGCATTTAACTTATCATTAACTTATCATTATTTAATTAGTGGTTTTTATTTGACTTTAAATAGTCTTCATTTTTATGTGGTCATATTCGTAAAAACAGATTTACTTTGCATTCGTACCTGCCAAAAAAGTTTTTAAAGCAGGGTTTGAAGTTCACCAGACTAAAAAAGCCACAAAGATACATTTCACAGATTTCCAATAAGACAAGGTCTTCTTTGTTCAGCAAGCACCTAATGCAGTTCGGAAGTTTTCGAGTTTAATCCCTTCCTTTCCCACATTTCCTACCTCAGTAATGTTCTGTTGTGTGTTATTTTAGATTTAAGCCTAAGAACTCTTTGTTCAGTCCAATACTTTGACTTATAGCTATTCTGCACCTGTTTTCATGTGTTATGAGAGCCAAAATAATTCTTAGCTGGATGTCCAGATTTTGGACACTAATGAAAACGTTATGCAATCTATATGAAAAAAAACTAAATCAATGACTGTATATTTAGTCCTTTAACTAGCAAGAAATTATGTACCTATGGTATAGATGGACAACAACAATACAGTTTGCGGATAGTCACCCTCTTTCTTTCTCAGGACTGTTTCTCCATGGTGAATATTTCGTGGTACGGAGGTGCCAGTGTCCATGCACGAATTCTTAGCTGGATGTCCAGATTTTGGACACTAATGAAAACGTTATGCAATCTATATGAAAAAAACTAAATCAATGACTGTATATTTAGTCCTTTAACTAGCAAGAAATTATCTACCTATGGTATAGATGGACAACAACAATACAGTTTGCGGATAGTCACCCTCTTTCTTTCTCAGGACTGTTTCTCCATGGTGAATATTTCGTGGTACGGAGGTGCCAGTGTCCATGCACCCAACTGGCCGATAAACGATGCCAACATTTCCATGCAGCCCTTCACAGTCAGCGACCTTAGGGACAACCCTTCTGGCTTCGGATCAGTTTTAGAACGCTACTTCCTGGGATCCTCAGGTAAGCAAAGAGGAGCTCTGCGTCTCTAACTGTGACCCCCTTAGCCAAATTTGGCCACCCTGCCCTTTCACACTTTGTTGACCAGTCCAAACATGCATTCACTTGTGACTATGTACATAATTCTAAACTGCCTCGGGCCTGAGATCACGGGGCTCTACTGTACATAGAGAGCGTAACACAATACGGATGGTTTCTTCTGCTTGCTGAAAGATTGCAAAACAAAGGACATCGGACTTGAGTCTGAACCCATTGGTATGTGTCAGCAGATGCCTGATGTTTATATCGAGAGTTAATTAAGCAAACAATCTCAGGCAGATTTAAATAACCATTGTGTTTATGTCTGGCTGTTAGTTTTATTCGAGGCACGGTGGGAGATGTTTATGGACAGATGCGTAGTGGATTCAAACATTATCCAAACCACTCCAAATGTTCAACAGTTTAGACTTGCAGTAGTTATTGTGAAATAAGTCTACTACATGAAAATATGTGCAATCAAATTTAAATTTTCCCCCCAGATTTATAATATTAATTAACTAAATATTCATATTCACTCTATATATTTAATAAGTTTTTAGATCCTTATTTGGCAATTCATTGAGCATGTTTTTAACCCTTATATGTGTTCTGGGTCAGTTTAACCCAAACACATTTTGAGTTGTCAGAAATACTGGTAAACCTAGTTAAAAATATATATTTTGTTATGGCAGACCTTTTTATTCAAAGAAATGTATGCTGTGTTGAAGGTGTACATTTTTAAGAAGTTTAAAATGTACATTTTACTGGGAATCAAACCCATGATCTTAGCTAACGCCATGCTTTATTGTTTGATGTTTCAGGAAAACAGGGGGAAAAAAACATTTAAAAATATATTTAAAATACATTAAAAAAATACATTTTTGTGAAAAGGCTTAAAAAGTTGATAAAACGTTTTATTTGTTTACTTTTTTGAATGTTAAAGGTTTACTGTTTTAACCTGTTTTTTTTCATAGTGTGATTTTAGGTGAATCTTGTTGAATCCAATTACAGTTTAACTTGTATTATGCTACAGCATTGTAAAATAATAATAAACTATGCAGTCCCAGAGCAAAGTTTATTTTATTGTATAATGTTCAATTCATGATGAAATTACTATTGTGAAGAATTTTAAAAAAAAATAGTTTGAATCAGTTTAACAAATCCTTTTGTCTGAATGAATTCACTGAAGCTGGCAAAGAGTGAATCTGTCTTGAAATGCAGCATATTTTGAGTATTTACGTGAAGTATTTAATGAAACTTAAAGCAGTGGTTATTGATATGCAAATTTACTTCCAGAAATATTATTTGACCATACAGCAGAAACCAGAACCGCCTTCGACCTCTAGTATAGCAATGTGTCAATCCCTTTAGCTGGAAAAAGCCATAAAATTCAAGCTTCCCAGAAGCATGCATCATTGACATGTGAAGGAAGTTTGAAACCACTGAGACTCTTCCTAGAATTGACCATCTGGCTAAATGTGGTATTCTAAGAATCTGGAAGGTCAGGGAGGTGACGAAGAGCTTACTATTGTGAAGAATTTAAAAAAAAAATAGTTTGAATCAGTTTAACAAATCCTTTTGTCTGAATGAATTCACTGAATCTGGCAAAGAGTGAATCTGTCTTGAAATGCAGCATATTTTGAGTATTTACGTGAAGTATTTAATGAAACTTAAAGCAGTGGTTATTGATATGCAAATTTACTTCCAGAAATATTATTTGACCATACAGCAGAAACCAGAACCGCCTTCGACCTCTAGTATAGCAATGTGTCAATCCCTTTAGCTGGAAAAAGCCATAAAATTCAAGCTTCCCAGAAGCATGCATCATTGACATGTGAAGGAAGTTTGAAACCACTGAGACTCTTCCTAGAATTGACCATCTGGCTAAATGTGGTATTCTAAGAATCTGGAAGGTCAGGGAGGTGACGAAGAGCTCCTCAGAAGACCTTCAGATTACCTGTGTAAAGATGGGAGGTCCTGTCAAAATCCATCACTACAGCACTTCATCAATCACTTTCAAACGAGTTCACAAACTTGCGGTCTGTGAAGTGCTTTGGACCATGAGTTGACCAAAAATCTAAACCTAACAATTGTAATTGACAAAGAAAATCAACAGTGAGTTGATTAATTAACCAGCTTTGAACAATGAATTATATGATTCACTCATTTAGATTCATTAGCTAAAAGTAACAATGTCTACTTCATTTCAGTGAAACAAGCAGCAGTCTAACCATATTATGGATCTGTAGCTCAAGACAGGATCGGATGTCAAATGGGACCACCAAATGAGATTTGGAGTAAATGTTGGTCTGTAATTTTTTAATGTTTTAATGTTTAAAAATAGCTCAAATGTGCTGCATTTAGAGCATGCATTCTGACACATTGCATTGAGGTGCTTATGTGGGCAGTGCGAGTTTGAATCTCATGTTATTTAAAATTGCCTCTTTTTGTCCTATCACATCATAATTTACCAGTAAAAAGGCAGAGGGGCCAACACATTTAATAGGATTTTATTTTTTATTTTTTGCATACATGTCATACCAGATGTACTAGAGCATTTGGCGTATATTTAAATTGCACAAGCATTGTACGAAGTGTTGTATTATGTGTGAGCAGGGTTTGAAATTAACACCCGCCAACCCGCCAAATGCGGGTAAAAATCAGCTGTGGCGGGTAACGCTGTCAAATCACTAGCCAATTTGGCGGGTTACTTTTCATAAGTTATGTTCACTCATTAATTTCTTTGGGAAGTTCATGCAAGCCAAATCTGCGCAGGTTTAGCGCAAATACTGAACTCGTGAGACATCATGACATTATCGAGTATATTGCAAAAAACAAACAAAACACACCTACAGAGGCACGCATACGCGACGTGATGAAGTCTGGTTAGACCAACACAGGCTTTAGTGCGCGTGCGGATTTATAGTGCGCTCTTTCACTGCATGACTCAGTCTATTAATATGCATTAAGAATGATCACATAATTCAAGATGAGGGGGCAGAAAATGAATATATTTATATAAATTCATATAGTTAATCAATATCACAGGAAGAGTGCCGTTTTTTCTTTAAAAAATCCATTAACACGTGTAAATACATCCAAATGCCACTTCATATGGAACTTCTGCAAAGATTAATTTTATTGATAATGATTTCATTTGTTTAGTAACAGCCTAAATGTCTTATTATTATAATTGACTGATTAAATGTAAGAATTTTACTTAAAATATGATGCACACTTTTAGAAAAAAATGGCTTTATAAAGGTAAAAATGTCCATAAAAGGTAAAAATCTATTTAAACTTATTGGAAAAGCTTAATTTCTATCACTGCTGTGAACTGACCACACAAAATATGAAATATATCAAAAACTTTAGGAGTCAGCTGTCCACAGTATCCTTAAGATATCAGCACAATCCACTGTGGGTTTTTTTCCGTATATAATAAATAATTTGTGCCTCAGAGCGTGCAGATGAAATGTAACAAACTCATTCACGTTATCTTGCTTTTGGAGGCTGATGCCTGCTGTTTGGTAGTGCAGTCGTGTAAGAAAGTTCTGCGAGGTAATTATACCCAACCACTTTGACAACAGAATTTGGCTCAGGTATTTCGTAATGACCAAAACATTTCAGGTGCAGTCGGTCCGCTGCTTAGTCCAGTTATGCTGCCCCATTATGCAAAGTCAAGTGACTTTTTTTGATGTGCATCAAGGAATTTATTTGGTAAATGTGCTTCCATCATAGTTTTGTGCATGTTTTCTTATCAAATAAAAAATATCCACCTCAGTGCATAAGTTTTAGTTATAGTATTTTGTAGTGGTTCCAGTCTGGAGCTTGCAGATAGCTGCTGCTAAAAACAAAACATGAAACAAACAAAACAACAGTATTTCAGTGGATTTAGGTACATAGTAGCAGTTTCACTCAGGAGCTAAAAAAAAAAAAAAAACGGGTGTTTTAGTGGATTCCAATAGTACTTTGAAGCCACTGGTACTCACATTCAAAGTGCAAACATAGCACTATTTGGGCCCCAAAAGCATGTCGGACGAACTTTGACATTTTATATGTTCAGTAAATGGTTAATATATGTTCACCAAAATGAGTAATACAACATTGTAACACATAGTAAGGTTTCTTAACACATTTGACAATAAACTAACACTACCACTCAGACTCAAAGTGCAAATGTAGCACTTTTTGGGCCCCAAAAGCATATCGGACTGACTTTGACTTTTTATATGTTCAATAAATGGTTAATATATGTTTAATAAAATGAGTAACACAACATTGTAACGCATTACTTTTAGTAATTAAGTTTCTTATCACATTTGACAATAAGCTGACACTAGTACTCATACTCAGTGTGCAAACGTAGCACTTTTTGGGCCCCAAAAGCATGTCAGACTGGGTTTGACATTTTATATATTGAGTAACTGGTTAATATACGTTCACCAAAATGAGTAACACAACATTGTAACACATAGTTAAGTTTCTTAACACATTTGACAATAAGCTGCCGCTAGTACTCGCACTCAAAGTGCAAACGAAGCATGTTTTTGGGCCCAAGAAGTGTTTTGGACCAGCTTTGACATTTTATATGTTCAGTAAATGGTTAATATGTTCACCAAAGGGACGTTGCGATGACCCCTCGTGCTTCGGACCAGCAGGCGTGCCATGCGAAGCTTGTGTGGGTGGGCAGCTGGTCTCTAAACATGGTTACCGCTCAGAGCCGAGACACTCTAACACTCTCACAGCACCTTGTCACCCGTGCTCAATCCAGCAATTAATAACCCTATTTACTCAACACAGTCACGCTGCTTTTTTTGTACGGCCGCATTGTTTGCGCCCGCATTGGTGTCTTCCAAGTTTGCATGTGAGCTTTCGGCAGCTGAAAGGTGAAAGCGGTAATCTGCGTCCCAGACAGCTGAACAGAATTAGATTAAAGCGAAAGGGCATGCCATCAGCTAAGGACATAATATTCGTCATGTGACATAAACAAAGGACTTTTATGATTTCCTAGATCATTGTTTGGCCCACTGTGTGTTATGTAACTCCATGAGCAGTTTAACCAAAATGATCGCATGATTTTAATCCCTTTTCCACCTTGCTAAAGGACGGCCTTGATTTTGTAGAGACCTCTCAAACCCCTCCCTAATTGGCTCACTTTTAAGACAGAAATGTTGCGCTTCCTGCCAATGCAGCTGTCCCGGGTTGCCAAGTAACCGCAGACATATCGTGGTATATAATGCCCAGTGGCATAACAATGACAATCATGTTGGCTCAGATTCGTAAGGCGACCCAGCAGCTGCCTGTGGCCACGGCTCTCGGCTGCTATTGGTCGGCGGTGTGTTGATAATGGACATAATTGTT
The DNA here is from genome assembly GCF_001515625.1 of Sinocyclocheilus rhinocerous. Classification (NCBI taxonomy): domain Eukaryota; kingdom Metazoa; phylum Chordata; class Actinopteri; order Cypriniformes; family Cyprinidae; genus Sinocyclocheilus; species Sinocyclocheilus rhinocerous. The sequence continues at coordinate 31,906 of NW_015654936.1, forward strand.
TTTCCTGAGTCGCCGCTGTGCAGCCAAATGGCGTGTTGTTGCGCAGGCCTGTAAAACGAGCCCCCGGCGACCCACCCGGGGCAAATCCAAAGGTAAACTTTTCAGCATTGTATATTTACATTTAGGCCTTGAAATCGGATAGAGGTTTTAAAAAGATTGGTGATATGGAGCTTCAGTCATGCGACGTCTGTCAAATAGCTTTGTCCACTTTGTTGATGAGAGACATTATTGAAGTATCCAGGCAAGTTGTGTCCTTTACTGGGTTCGCTGACAATTGTGTCTGGTCCAACATGATGACTGAAAGAAACATAAAGAGACTGAGACATATTTAGATTTTGATGGTTTCCAAGTAATGATGTCCCCCTTTGTCTATGTTAGCTATATGCACCAACAACAGCAACAAAAAAACAATTAAAGTTTTCATTTAGCAAAATAAACAAATAAATAAATAAATAAAGTTTATTTAATAATGAATTCATTAATCAAATTTATTTAATTACCAAAGCTGTAAATAGACACGGACACAATCAAAGCATCAAATAATTTAAATTTCATTCTGTCTGTCAATTATTTTGGCTTTCCAAAACTATTGTGGACGAAATCAAAATACATTTTTGACATAATACTGTAAATTCGGTTGCTCAAATTTTGTCAGCAATATAGAGTTTTATAATTCATTATCTTCTTGTCGATCCACCAGTTCACATTTACAACTGCGGGTTTTCTGCGTAAAAATAAGGGTAGTTTTTGGCTTTGGTCTAAACCAGGGGTGGAGAACGTCGGTCCTGGAGAGCCGCAGCCCTGCAGAGTTTTGCTTCAACCCGCACACATACCAAAATATGATGAAAAAATATGGACACACAGGAGTGTGAACACTTAAAAGTGTGAGTGATATTTTTTTTTCACATAATAATGTCATAATAACGAGATGTTATGTCCTTAAAACAATTACATATTGATATTATGTCATAAAATATGTTTTACCCATTACAATGGCTTACTATATTTTTTAAATCATAGATATATAACAACATTACGTGAGTGAGGTGATTATCTGTAATTTTGGAATTTGTATTTGGCAAATCAAAATCAGACATTTGCAAATGATACAATAAAACAGTTTGAACTTAAAACTTGGCCTGCCTCAGTGTTTAAATCTTGACCACACTGCTCAATAAAATCACACTGAGTCTAGCATTACAAAAAAAGCATGCAACAGTTATTTTTAGTTTGAAAATGGTACAAAATAGGGCTCAATCTCAAGCTTTGAGTTTTGTGGGTGGTTGCTACTGTAGACCTTTTCTAACAAAAGTCAAAAGACACCAATTCAAGTCTTTAGATATTGCCATACCTGTCAACATTTGGGTACCAAAATACGGGGAAAGGGGGTAGGGTATGGGGGCGGAGTCAAAAGTAACCATTTTTATATTATATTATATTATATTTATTTTTATATTAATTTAAACAATTATTATCAAACAATTATATTCATTTAGTAACATAAATATAAATATAGAGTTTTATAATTCATTATCTTCTTGTCGATCCACCAGTTCACATTTACAACTGCGGGTTTTCTGCGTAAAAATAAGGGTAGTTTTTGGCTTTGGTCTAAACCAGGGGTGGAGATATAGCCGTTTCCCCGGCAACCGCAGTAAACAAAGCAGCGCAGCACCTGACTTTGAAACGTGCAGCACTCATATTTAGTCAATTAAACCATAGACTTTTGAAGTGTAAGCTATATCGCAATTTACATGTATATTTAGTTTTTTTTCACTGGAGCACCACCTGAGTCTTCTCCTCCCATTTCTACCAGTGATCATTGTTTCCTTCCCACGGTACTACCTGCGCAGATATCAATGGCATCACTGGGCTGTAGGTTGCCAAGTTGAGGGGACAAATGGGTTGAAATTTGTATGCGTTGATCGTGTGAGAAAGATGCGTTTCATACAAGATCTGGCAACTGGACAACCTTGGAATTTGTTGTCGTGATTATTCATATAATGAGGTTTACCGAAAGCGAATGTAGCAAACATATAAAATACGCCCGGTGGGATTTTTAAAAAATATATATAGAAAGATTAAAAATACGGGAGAAATACGGGAAAATATTTAAATGGGATGGTAGCGGGATATAATGGTAAAATACAGGAGAATCCCGGGAAAAACGGGAGGGTTGACAGGTATGGATATTGCTCAACTTTCTCCCTCAATGTAAGTCAATGGGAATTTTAATCGTATTTATTTTCTGCCAAGCCAATGCCGTATCACTAACCTTCAGTATGAGCAATAGTAATAGTGATGCATGACCTGGAAAACACCACTAATGAACAGTTGTGTGACACGTGAGCCTGAAGTCATGTAGATTGGCGATCAAAGTTCATTTTTTGTATCCGTCCAGAGTCGGACGCTTTGAGTTTCACCCTTCAAACGCTCTGAGGCCCCATTCTTAAGGTGTGTATAACATGGGTTCTGCACAGAGGCGAATAAATAACTGTCATTTGCTGACGTTTAAGAGACTTTCGGCTTGAGTTATGAGCAAGGTGGACGCTCTACAGAAGCTGAAAAAGAGGGTGAGCCGTCTATTATTTTTAGAATAATTCCCCACGGTAACTACTACCAGCTTTCCTGAAATATTTTCCACTCTGTCTTTAAAGCAAAGATGAATAACAGCATCCCATCTCACTTTTTTCGCCTAATATGGACTGGATGAGAGCAGAGAGTGGAACAATTTTCGAACAATAAATGCATGATTTGCAGAAATGCTTAGTGCTATTTCATATAAATAACAACAGAGTACCGTATAACTTGATACAAGGAAAAATACGCAAAGGAGAAAACAATTGAAAACAACTGAACAGTAGTTCTAAGAGGTTTCAGTCGTTACTTTGTCTTCCAATTGGCTAGTCAGAGTTGTGAATTCTCTCCTATTTGCGCATTCAAATAAATTTTTTGTATGTTTGGATGGGATTAGTTAAACTGATACTCTCATTTTTCTACTTAAAGTGATAGTCATGATAATTCTGTTATCATTACTCACCCTCATGTCATTCCGAGTTTTTCTACTGTTTTTGTCCATTCAATGAAAGTCAATGGGGTCCAAATCAACATTAGACTCCTCTGATTTTCATTGTAAGGAAAAACAAAACACTGATTTTTTTTTTTAATTAGTTTGTGTTCCACGGTAGAAAGAAAGTCATACAGGTTTGGAACGCCATGACAGAATTTTTATTTTTGGCATGAACTGGTCCTACATATGCATATGTAAAACATATGCATAATCTTATGGTTAACAGTTTGGCTTGTTTCCTTCACTTGGCAGAGTCTACAGCAGGTGCGATATTTAGTAGATGTTACACCCTTACACACTATTATTTATAAACGCTAGCCACGACAGCAGCCTTAATTTCTCTCCAAGTCTAATCTGCAGTGATAAATCGAGGGAAATGGTGAAGTTTGCCAAATAATCTATCTTATTTAAGAGAAGTTTCTCAAAATAAAAGGGAAAAGGAAACTAACGAGACAACGAGAACAACATTTCATTGTTTTGTCGACTGCATTCATCAAGTCATCAAACAAACATTTTTTTATTTTCCTTAATTTTTGATAAATATAAGTTTACCGACATCTACAAACTTGCATTCATTCCCAAACTAGGTTCTCTGTACTGAGTGACAGCTGATTTTGGCAAGCCTAAAATCTATTCTAGCATTTTTCTTTTTAAGAAACTTTGACTACTTAATTTTGGTTCATATAATGTTTATTGTTAGATAATTTAATATTTTGGCATGTGTGTGGGGTGGCATGTTAGATAAGGGTTAGTTATACCCAGTCTGGGAGAGCAGAAGGTTTATAGGTTATGAGTTGACAGTGTCTGTTCACAGTAAGTCCACAGCAAAAACATATTTTTCTAATGTTATGCAGAATCCCCCACAATAATTACAAATGTATACCAAATTTTTATACATGCAAATTTGTTTTGGAATCTAAATGGTCAAAAATGTGTTTTACATAATGCACAATTTTACATGCTATGTCTAACTGTTAAGCTGAGGCATCTAGTTTGTCAACATGATCAAAACCTTGCTGAAAAACTTGTACACAATCTACTACATGCCTTCTGTCATATGAATGATAGTTTATACTGTTTCTAGCGAGTAAAAGACCTTTTAATATACTGTAACTGTAAAAACATCCCCCCTCAGGTCATGTTTTGTCTTTGTGCTGTAAATTCTTGCTGAAAGTAAATGGAAGACCTTTTATATTGTGTAATATTTCAAGATGAACACTTATTGGATTGAAGCAACTTTGAAGTAAGGTTTACTTGATTATACGTACATAAATTTTTGATGAAAATCATGTTAAAATGTGAGTATCAAATATGATCCATCAGGCTTTTTGAGGAACATTTATTTGTTCATCTCTCAATCATCAATGTATTGCATTGAATTAAATGTTTTAAAACTATAGAGCTTTGATCATAAAACTGAGCATTTAAATACAATCTTACTAAGCCATGTTGGGAGATATAGAGTGACAACTGATATTTCTATGCATTTTATGTAAGCATCTGCTATTCTGAAAGATCTCATTGAAGTACAAGCTATCAGAATTTCATCTTACTTTTTGGCCCTATAAATATCAGCATCTGCACCAAATAGCATTTTTGCTCAGTTTGGACCTCTGTTTTTTTCCCCTCAAGTTTGACCTCCATATTCTCACTATATCATGCTATATGAGCCATAAAATCCTGATGTATCAAATTTGATACTCAACAAAAACAAATGCAAGCTTCTTTTGTAATATTCTGGCTAAAGCTTCACCAAACTGCCAGTTTTTGGTTTGTTATTTCGTATGTCATTTTTACAGGGTTAAAGGGATAGTTCACCCATAAATGAAAATTCTGTCATTAATTACTCACCCTCATGTCGTTCCAAACCTGTAAGACCTCCGTTCATCTTGAGAACACAAATTAAGATCATTTTGATGAAATCCGAGCTTTCTGACCCTCCATAGACAGCAACGCAACTACTACGTTCAAGACCCAGAAAGGTAGTAAGGACATTGTTAAAATAGTGCCACACATGCGTCGTGGTACTCTCATGAATGCGTATTGAAGACTGACACAGAAGAGAAGAAATTGTTGAATAAAGTCATTATTTTTGTTTTCTTTGTAGCTTCATAAAATTATGGTTGAACCACTGATGTCACATGGACTATTTTAACTATGTCCTTACTACGTTTCTGGGTTTTGAACGTGTCAGCTACGCAGCTGTCTATGCAGTGTCAGAAAGCTCTCGGATTTCATCAAAAATATCTGAATTTAATAATAATTTATGCATTTAGAAGACGCTTTTATCCAAAGCGACTTACACTGCATTCAGGCTATACATTTTTTACCAGTATGTGTGTTCCCTGGGAATCGAACCCACAACCTTTTGTGCTGCTAACACAATGCTCTACCACTGAGCCACAGGAACCTATATATATCTTTATATGTAAGGTCTTAAGGGTTTGGAACGACATGAGGGTGAGTAATTAAAGGGGTCATATGACATTGCTAAAAAATAACATTATTCTGTGTATTTGGTGTAATGAAATGTGTTCATGTGGTTTAAGGTTAAATAAAATTTTTTGGGTGAACTATCCCTTTAATGTCATCATTGCTGGTGCTGTTCTACAGAGAACCACGAAACAGTGGCAATTATCGTTGAGTTTAAAGACAGTTGAAAAAAGGTGAATATCAGTAAAAATGACAAAATCAAACTGATTATCAGCATATTTCTTTTGAACTACATCATATCTGAATAATAAAAAATGACCTAACTTCTGAAACGATGCACTGCTCATTGCTGGAAAACTTTTCCAAAGATGTATTGTTTCATTTTAAAATCTAATTTTAAAGTCGTGGTGTGAGTTTGGGTGAGATGAGGGGCATTCAGACGGACGGTGCTGTGTGCGTCTACACTGGGGTACATTGACATGGTGGTGAAATCCGAGAAGCAGGAGGAATTCCAGGGAGGGCAGCTACATCTGCGCACACCATTATCTGCTCCACATAATCTCAACTTTTCAGGTGCAGAAAGACATCAGAAGCAGCCCTCATATACCACCCACCTTCTGAAGAAGCTTTGAAAATTTAAAGATTCAATTATAAATCCCAGTGTTTCCTGTTCCAAACGTCCCAGTCTTGGAATTTCCATGATACAGTACATCAGGCTGTAAAGGCTGCTTTACTGGGGCAGGTCGAAAGATGGTATTTGGTTTCATTCATGCTGTGTCTGCCATTCACACAGAGTCACGAATGCAGTTACAGGAGTTAACGTGTGATCTGAAATCACCTGACGGCTCAGCAGTGTCAGCTTCATTGACTGAACTGTTCACCATGTTATTTCCGATTACAGCTATTTCGTATTTCCTATTGAAACAGGAAGACATGCGCTACCATTCAAAGGTTTTTTTTTTCTTTTTAAATGAAACGAATACTCTTATTCAGCAAGGCTGCATTAAATTGATCAAAAGTGACATTAAAGACATTTAGGGCCAAATTTACTAAACAGGGCAAATTAGCGTTAGAGTGCTTTAAGACATGCTTTTTTGGGGTGTTAAATAATGCCGCAAATACCAGTGAATTGACGAGTGCAAATCTTAGTAAATCGCATTGCGTGATTCATTTAAATACTCTCCTCCCATAAATTTACCAATCGAAAGGGAAACTCCTACAAATGCATATTCAGTAAGGTGAGTCGCAAAAATTACTTTTTTTTTTTTACCTGACAGTAGTTTTTTAAGCCAAATGAGGGTTTGCACTGGTGCAAGCTGATAGTAAATCTGATTTTAAATGGATGCTGTTCTTTTAAACTTTCTATTCATAAAAGAACCATCAGCATATTAGAATGATTTCTGAAGGATCGTGTGATACAGAATACTAGCATAATAATGCTGAAAATTCAGCTTTGAATCAATGAATAAATTACAAAAATAAAAAATTTTGACAAGGGGTGTAACGGTACACATATTCGTACCATTATAAAAGCATTACAAATTCTGCCATCTTAAAGCTTGGAATAACCAAGACATTTTTTAAAACTACGATTGTATTTGTCTGAAAGAAGAAAGTCAATGATGGCTTTATGGTGAGTGAGGTTGATGGGGTAATTATCATTTCTGCGTGAACTGTCCCCTTAATTTGATTAATTAATTGTCAGTAGATCAACTGCAGAACTTTCCACTCCCATTTATGCTTTTATGGGATTGTGCTCTCATGCTAATTTGGCCATATATCTGCTAAAAGTTATTTTTGTCAACTTTTAGGTGTACACTAGCCTATAAACGACCTCACAGTTAGCAGACATGGACTAAAAGCCACAAAACTTCAGTCTTGATTTATCTGGGGATTTAAAATTTGCAAACCTGACCATTAGTAACCCAATGTTGTTGTGTTTTGTTTTGTTTTTTTTCCCCAAAGGTGTGTCAGTTCTAGTGGCCCCGAACATCCCGCTTCACGTAGGAATGGAGAGCAGACAGCAGTTCTGTTTGCAGACGCCGCCCAGTATGGAGCGCATGCCGCTGCAGTACACCGTGTGTGTTGGACACAACATTCGAGCCGTCCATCAGGAGTCAATGCAGCAGCTCTCCACAGCCAGACGAGAGCTGCCAAACATGGATGTCTTACGGTACAACAACGTTACAAACCCTTTCCCCTTTTTTATTGTTATCATTCATTGTTATCTTTATCTTTGCATTTATCGGGATGCATAACATTTTTCGCAATTATTAGTGCTTGATGATTATCAGTACCTGTCCGATATTAGAAGCAGAGGCACACCTTTTTTAAGCGTCACTTTTTCTAGGTGTCAAAAGAGTTAAAAAGTGATTCATCAATTTTAATGTACATTAAATTGATTTCTGATTCACTTTCAATTGTAGATTGAATGAGGGTACCTTCGTG
>NW_015654936.1:40192-63474 GCF_001515625.1 Sinocyclocheilus rhinocerous
TATATATATATGTTAGAGGTCACGTTAACCAAAAATTTTCCGTCGTTGACAGAATTTTTTTATTAGTGACGGAAAAACCTGAAGACCGTCCATCACTTTGCCAGACACTGAGGGTGATCTATTGTAATTTATAACTGTAATTCCCACCCCTGTCCAGTTGGTGGCGAGTGCGCTCCAGTGTGGCAGCAGAGCGCGGGATCATCAGCTCCAGAACAAAAATAAAACTGTCACAAGTCTTTTGCTATGCCTTTGATTGCGCACCAAAGCCATTAGAAGGCAAGCCTGCAACCATTAGCCGAAAAAGCGTAACGGCTACAGCTAACGCTTCCGGTCTGGCAGTACATTTTTTTTTAATGGCTGTCAATGGAGGAGAGGCTTCACAACGCTGAATAAACAGCTTTTTAGAGGAAACGGCTGATCTGCTAATCTTCAACATGTTTTACACTAAACAATACTTTTGTATTGATCTATTTTTAGAGTTTACTGTGAAAAAATGCCATTTATAAAAGAAGCCACTGACTATTTGCGAAACATGGGATTCAGCTTACGGCATTTCTCATTCATTCCTATGGTATCCGTAAACTGCGGTTGAGTGTCGCACAACTCTGACTGAAATTCAGTGACGTCAAGGCTGTAATGTGATTGGTTATTAAGGGACATGTGATCCAAGTTAGCTCGGAGGTCAAAAAACAGTATATATTACCCGTGGAGATAAAAAGCAGCGTGAGAAGCATCCTGACTTCGGCAACCGTCTCTCTCGAAGCGCAGAGTCGTGTTGTGAATCTTGTCTGTTGGATGTTGGCGGTGTTTATACTGCAGCGCGACGAGGCTTATGCTGATCTCACTGTCAGCCAATGCGCACGCGCAAGACTGAGGCTGTTCGTGTGGGTCGAAAAACGCAATCAAGCTCTTATCGTTTGAACTTTGTAATTTTTTTTTTTTTTTTAGTTTTACATACAAACGTCATTGTTGTCAAAACAACCCCCTGTTCACACAGACTCATGAAAATGACTAAAAACACTGTATTATATGCATTTGCAAGACATCATCGTTTTAATATTCATGTTTTACAAATACGGTACTGTTTACAAAAGTTAGCATTTTCAGGCCCCCAAAACGCCTATCTAACATTATCTTGTAACTGAACGGCCAAAACGCATGAAAGAGTTTTCCAGTTTTAGTTGAAAACAGTGTTGTGTAAATGCCCCCTGAAATAATATGAATTTTTTTATGGAAATAAATTAAATAATAAATTAAAATGAATTAATGAATAAATAAACAACATTATATAATTTTAATACTGCTATATATATATATATATATATATATATATATATATATATATGTTAGAGACTTTGTTTTATATCAAAAGAAACAAAGCACAAAGCTTTAGTCTATTGCGATTTACTGGATGGGAGGCACTATAGCCTATGTACGGTTCATTCATCAACTGAAAACAGAATCGATTGGGATTTAAGAATCGATATTGGTTCATAAAAATGAGAATCTATTAAAAAAAAAATGTTTTACCCAGCCCAAGCATATTTTGTTGTTTTAGTGGCCTCCTCTGTCACTGTGGTGTGTGCTGTTGAACATGAAAAGTGACGCACAGTCTCTGTTCATCTGTTCTCATCATAAATAAATAAATAAATGCATAAACCCATATGCTCGTCCTGTAGGTTCATTATTAAAAATGAAAATGAGAACAAAAATACAAGCAATTAAATGTGTTATTATAATTAAAATATGAAAATTAAAATGGTGGGTAATAGTAGATTATGACGGAATTTTTGCATTTCGATTTTTTTATTCCTTACTATTGTGTATGGTGCGATGTTATTTTAGTATCACTGCTATTATAGTTTTTGTTAATATTTTGAATTATATTTTATTTTTATATTTTCTATTTTCATTTCAATTTTAGTCCAAAATGGTTCCACTTTATATTAAGTGGCCATAATACCTGTGTACTTGCATAGTAACTAGATGTGTACATAGTATGTAACCACAGTGTAAGTACACATTGGTACATAGTATCTACAGCTGTAATGTTTGTGTAACTACACACATGTAACAGCCCACTGAATGGTATAAGTACAAATGTGTAACAGGACATTGGTAACAATTATACATTTAAGTACTGAGTAATATTAATTAACCACATGTACTTACAGTACTATATGGTTAGGATTAGGTTTTGGCTTAGGGTTACTTGCATGTAATTATGCAAAATTTATTTTTATTATAATACTAAGTACATGTAACGTGTAACAAGGACGCCTTAAAATAAAGTTTTAAGTTATAAAATTATTTAGTTTTAGTTATTTTGGTACTTAATATAATTTTAAATGAAAATTAGAAATATTTTCTTGGCGACTAGCTGAGATACAATAAATTCAATATTATTTATATTTAATTTGTATTTTGTTAATGATTTTTTAAGGTTTTAGTTAATATTACCCTGATGTGTTGGTGTGTTAGAGTTTGAAGACTCTAACAAATACAATATTTCTCTGAAGGCTGCCTTTCTGGAAGCTTCTAGCAAACGTGGACTCGGGGGCCAAGCTAGAGCGCGAGCTGAGAACCTTCTCAAACCGGCTGAAGCGGCATCACCTGGGGGAGGGAGTCATCAGCCTCGACGAACATTCCACTGCTCTCCTCGCCAGCATGGTGGGTCACGCGCTCTAAATCACCCTCTGCCTGCTTCCTGCAGCACAATAACGTCTGACTGTTCTGCACAGTAAATTTGAAATCCGGTAAACAACACCATGAGAGTTAATTTGTATATCAGCTGGGGATTCATGATAGATAAATGTGTTTTTAAAAGAAGTCTTTTTATGCTCATCAAGGCTGCATTTACACTGCAAATACACAAAAAGTGATATTGCAAAATATTATCACAATTTCAAATTGAATATATGTTCAAATGTAATTTATTCCTGTGATGCAAAGCTGAATTTTCAGCATAATTTTTCCAACAATAATAATAATAAAAGCAACAATAATATAAAAGCGTCAAATCAAGTAGCTTGTTGTTTTATAAATAATAATTAAAACAATGAACAATTAACCCCACGTAATAAATAGGTTGTGAGAAAGCTGAAGTCATTCAGTGTCAGAGCGGCTGTGGTGATCTGCAGTATATTCCCCGTCTCTGACCTTCAGTGTGCTGTTTAATCTCCAGCCGTCAGCGGCTCGGCCTCTGCACCTGTTGTAGCTCCGGGCCTTCAGGCCTTCATTTTCTGCCTCAACACCCCACCGGCTCGCACAGCCCACAGAGCCAACTGGACAGCTTCTTCTGCATGTACATGTTGAAAATGATCATCTATCAATTGATTTTTTTATGGTTTATGTTTATATTTATGTATGGTTGTGTACAAGTAAGTGCAACAACTCAGTAACAGGGTTATTATAGTTAACTATAACCATTAAAAAAAACATGTTCATTGATTAAAATAAAATAAATGTGTACTGAAAAAAAAACCAACATATTTTATTTCAGCTAGTCGACAAGGCAACATTTCTCGTCAAGCTGAAGTACTAAAATAACAAAATAAACTAAAACTAATAAATTAAAATTAATGAATACTATAGACATATATTTAAAAATTGATTACATTTTTAAATAAAATAAAAGATCCAAAAAAAAAAAGATTTATTTTTTTTGTATTTTTGATAAAAACAAACAAAAAAAATAAATAAACAAAAAACAAAAACAACTACATTATTTGAAATAAAACAAAATATTTAAAAAGATGAGAAAAGAACATTTTATTCATGCTAGCTGCCAATCCAACATTTCTAATTTGTGTTTAAATTGAAGTACAAACAAAAGTAAATCTAAATTAATTAAAACTAAAACCTATAATTAAACTTGAAAAATGAAAACAGAAAATATATAAATAAAATCTCATTTAAAATATCAACAAAAAAAATTGTTTATAAATTATACTAAAATTATCTTCATAGTGTTATCTTTTTGTTTTTCACAGAAAAATACCAGTGTGGATATTTGGTTTAAATAAATGACAGAATGAGTGTTTTTTTTTTTTTTTAAGAAATCAATATGAATACGAGGCTAAAATCAATGTTACATTTTACAATTCACCTCAGCATTCAAGCAGCATCAGTGTCAGCTAATGTGCACAACCTTGAGTAATTATATAAAGTATATTCAAATCCGATTTAGAAGCACTGTGCATATGTAACATTTTGAACTAAGAAGTCTTTATTGTTAGTAGCCTTCAGCCGAATTATAAAACATAATTCGCCAAACTATTTTGATCCATGCACTTGGTGGAAAACCCAGTTTAAAAAAAGAAAACCATTGTTTCAGTCGTCAGTTACTCACCCTCATTTTGTACCAAACCTGTATGACTTTCAAAACAAACTAGTGACCACTAGTGGTGCATAAATGACAGACTTCGCTGTTCATTTTCATGCGGTTGATGGTGAGGTTTCTGAAGGACTCATTATAATCACAAACACAGGCCAGGGTCTGGCAAAACACGTTTCGTTTCGATACGGAGGTACATAGCAGGCAGAGTTACCGCGGGAACGCTGTGTTCAAGTAGAAACGTCTCACGTTCAAAGCCACCAGCTGGCCTGTTAAGTTCATTCTGACAGAACAAAACAAGTCCGAGCTGCTCAGTGGACATGAAAGGCTTCATTTTTCTAAGCGGATCTGCAGCCGGTGAGGAGAGGTCAGGATCTGATCCCCTGAGAGAAAGACACACGTCTCTGGTTCACTGAAATGCCAGCAGGGAACTGGTTTACAATTAGGGGATACTTGCTGTGTTAAGGAGACTGATATGTTGAACCAGTGTGGGCCATCTGTGTTAAGTTAGCTTTGTCTTTTTACCACTTTTTATGCATTTCTCAATGCTTTTATCTAAGGTTTATAGTGCATTCAAGGTGTATATTTTTATCAGAACACATATATAGGTTGTGTTATAGCGGCTGAGCTATGAACAGACTGTAAACCTGAAGGCTTGTACCTGAATTCCCCACATGAGCGCCACAGCTTAACATCTCTGGAGCATTTGATGTAACCACTAAGCCACGACCCCAACATGGGTTATAGGGAATATCATTATATAGTTGGGTCAGTGACAAATAAGAGTGCTAATGCTGGTTTCGGAAAACTTTTATACCTCTTTCAACAAAAGTTTCATTTTAGTGAGTCTAAAAATGTCATGTGGTGTAACCATCAAATAAAAAGAGTTTCCTTACACCCTGAATATATCTTTATTTTCAAGAATGTTTTAAAGGGGTCATATGATGCTTTTTTAAAGATCATTATTTGGTGTAACAGAATATGTTGACATGTTTTAATGTTCAAAAAACACATTTATTTATTTATTTATTTTACACATATAATATATTAATTCATAAATATTACTTGTTTTTTTCGGAGTGTCGCACCACATGACATTTTACAACCTGAGACTTATTGATATCATGCTAAAGGCATTTATCACAATGTCAAATTTATGTTTATATGGTTTCACATGGTTTTGAAAAACTTTAATATATCCTTTTTAATAATTTGAATGAGTCTAAAACGGTCATGTAGTGTAACCATGAAATAAAAAGTAATAACATATTATCGTAAAAAAATTAAATAAAAATAAATTGTTAATTCATAAATATCATTAGTTTTTGGTGAGCTGCACCGCATGACATTTTACAACCCGAACAACTGTGCTTTGCCATAAAAATTCATATTTTCTGATATTATAAGAGACTTATTAACACATGGGCATCTGCAGGGTTGCGTGTTGGTTACACCACATGACTTGGATTTAGCGGACAAGTTTTTCAAATATTAATAATCACTGAAGCAATTTTGCGAATTAATTTTTTTCTAAGAAATAATAATTATTAATATAATATAATAGTAATTATTATAGGTTATTATGATATTAGGACAGTTATCACCCTGATATTTCTGACTTCATGCCCCCAACATACATTTAAATTCAGAAATGCAATTAAGATAATAAATAAATATATCTAGACAAAAAAAAACAAAAAAAAAACTTGTTTATATTTATAATATTGCCCTTCATATTGTTTTTTGGCCATAAAATAAAAACAGACATCGGCCAGAAAAAAATATAATCTGTGCATACCTAAGAATTTTCAATTTTAGACTGTCTTGATTTATTGTTTATATTAACTCGTTATGTTTTATGACACACAGGCTGGTTACAATTTTTTGACTAATCAGGACATTGTTCTTAGGCATGCATGCTTGATTGATCTCAAAGCAGTATATATAACACTGAGCAGTTCGTTTCACAGCTGAATTCCTCTAGAAAGATCAGAGGCAGGTGAAAGAGAAAAAAAGCTAACTTTCTGCCAAGAAAAGAATGTTCTCTATGTCTAAAATACTTAAAAGGCTTATCAGAACATTAACGTCAATGTAATGCTGACTACAGCCCTCCTATTACAATAACTCATGACTTTGGTTTTACTCTTTTGAATTTTTTTTCATATTTGTTCCTTTTTCCATACAACACATTTTCCCTTCCATTACACTTACATTTTGCTAAAAATAGGCTATAGGCTCAAATAAAAAATTGTAATGTTTGATTATGACCTAAAATAACAAAAAACTGGGGACTTTATAACAAAAATATCAGATCACCCACAATGAAGCATAATTATGTGTGCTATCTGATACATGCACCACACTTTCCCATATCCCAACCTGAATAAAAGTCATACCACTAAATTGCAGTGGAAAACTTTCCCTTGTGTGACAGTTATACGAAACTCCAATTGGGGAAACAATCCCAATGCAGTTTTTTTTTCTTTGCTAGTTTCCATTTTAGCTTGAAATAACACAGTCATAAGCGGAACCAACAGCTTGACTTGGAATGAATTTGGTTATAAACACACTTGCCAGTATTCGCTATTTATTGCACAGATTCCTCATAAGCACAGCGTTCGGCATGCCTGTACAATATGATTACTATAAATGACATTATTGTTATATTTTCTCAGACGCCGGGGCTCTGTTAGCAACTGTCATGGTAAAAACATTAATAGGGGCTGAGGTATTATTTTCAGTGATGGTAAAACAATAATATTTTCCATACTGTTAAAATAATCAACAAAATAAGAATTCTGAGACTTTAACGCTGACGGCTGCCATTGTCTGTAATATCTGACTGCCTACAAAAGCAGACTACAAACTGTGTGTGTTAAAACGGTGAGACATTATGAGTGTGTTAAAGGAATAGTTCACCAAAAAAAATTTAAATGTGCTCAATTGATCCTCTGCAGTGAATGGGTGCCGTCAGAATGAGAGTCCAAACAGCTGATAAAAAAACATCACAGTAATCTACAACACTCCAACCCAAAACAAGTCCATTATTAAGACGTTTTTAACTTCAAACCATTGCTTTCAGCTAAAATATGACTCCTCCGTGCATAATATTGCTTTCTCCAGTGGAAAAAGTCATCTCGCCCGAATCAGGAGAGAAATATGCACCGATCAAGCACAGTTTACAAGCAAAAACAGTCCAGAACAGCTCTAAACAAATATGTTGGTGGATTTTGATGTGAAAGACAACAGGAGATGGACTTTTTTTTACTGGAGGAAGAGTTATTATGGATTATGGCCTTGTATTTTGGTCCGAAGGGATGGTTTAAAGTTTAAAAGTCTTAATATTGCATTTATTGTAATTCATTCTGACGGCACCCATTCACTGCAGAGGATCCATTGGTGAGCAAGAGGTGCAAAATTTCTCCAAATCTGTCATCTATATGGCCTGAGGGTGAGTACAATTGAAGCAAAATTTCATTTTTGGGTGAATTACTTTAAATAACGTTTAGATTTTACAGTTTTTCATGTAACCAAAAATTGTATGCATAATGCAGAAAATACAACAGGACTCTGATTTTGAAATGTATATGCTTTGCTACTTCCAGCTGCGCATTAAAAAGGTGAGGGACATAAAATATGCACTCACACAATCCCCTATAGCATATTACAATATAAATACAATTAAGTAAACATGACCATAATTCATCAACAGTAGATCATAAGCAATCATACACATGCAATATTCATTGATTGTGAACTACCGTGTTTTGACGTTAAAATGCATAGCGCTCACATTTATTTAATGAAACCGCAGCCTTTTGAGGTTTAATAACATATTAGTCTGTTTTTCTTTCTTCAAATTTAAGACCTCTCAAATTGATAATTTTGTTATGCCACTTGTCTCATTTTTAAGGACCACAGATCTAATAAAATCTTGTTTTTATATGTCATGTGGTTAATTTGTTAACTGTGATTTAGAAGCACTGCTGAATTAAATTATAAACCTTATAAGACATTTGAGAAAGCATTTCATCATACATAAGGTATTTTTTTATATAGAAAATTTATATTAAACCGTTTTTTTTTTTCATACTTGAAAATATACAGATGAATTCATTAATATTTCATATCTGGGTGTCATTGGTATCAAAACGTTTGAAAACCCCTGACCTAAAGAATATGTTGCAATATCAAAAATATTTTATTATATTCCAAAATATTATTTTATTTGACTGAATTAGCCTAAACTAGGTTATACCAATGAAAGTT
This sequence comes from Sinocyclocheilus rhinocerous, assembly GCF_001515625.1. Lineage (NCBI taxonomy): Eukaryota > Metazoa > Chordata > Actinopteri > Cypriniformes > Cyprinidae > Sinocyclocheilus > Sinocyclocheilus rhinocerous. The sequence goes on from NW_015654936.1 coordinate 48,798, forward strand.
CTTAAAATGTTTACATTTTTACAACATCAAGTTTTTATTTTCCTGTGTAGGTCAGAAATATCGAACAAGCTTGATTTGCAAGGTTAAAATGTATCATTTGTGCACCAAAATGTATGACTTTTTAAACAGGTGCCATTAGACAAACAAACAAACTTTTTAATATATTTGCCAATTATTTTTTGCCTTTCTAGGACCACAGCTACCTCAATAGCAAGAAAAGGACGTCTAAGAGACAGACGAGGGACCTCCCTTTTGTAAAGCTTCTAAACATTTCCATCACCCTGTCCCCGTACCTGAGCGTGGACTCGCAGCAGTTCCAGACCTCCATTCAAGAAGGCATTGAAGACTACTGGCTGAGTCTGCCCTCAGGACCACAGGGCCGACCGGTAAGACTGACTGATTGCTTGTCACTGCGTCTGTCTAATTTTAAAGTTCTAGTTTTTTATTTAAATGTCTATATAATTTTAATTTGTTATTATTCTTTTAATTTGCTTAGTTTTAGTTATTTTAGTACTTCAACCTAAAGGGAACATTTAAATGTTATTAATATATTACTTTTTATGGTTTTAGTTTTACTTAATAATGATCCTGCTTGATGCCATTTTTGTCTGGACCTATTAATGAATAATAATTTTTAAAAAAACTATACAAATATACAGTGACTTGAAGTCTCCTATGAATATATCCTACATTTCTTAATGTAAATTAAAAATGTAAATGTTGACCTTTTGGGGCATAAAGTAAAAATGGTCAGGGTGGTACAACTGTCCTGATATTATAATGGAGGGGGGGGTCTTATTAAAATGAATGAAATTCTTGAAAATACTTTATTAAATCGTTTTTAGTATCATTAAATCATTTTATCAGGTTATATGTCATGTGGTGCAACTCCCCAAAAACTTTGACTTGATTTTTGATTATTTGTATGATTTAAATTCATGGTATCTGTCACAAAATTTAAAAAATGTATATATGAAAATATGAAAGATGTGTACATTCATATGTATTAAAGGTGTAAGGAAAGTACTGTTATTACTTAATAGTTTCTTGAAAATTGTATACAAGTTTAGAGATTTTTCCTATTCTTTTTCATTGATACGCTCTTTGTTCTTGACCCATATGCTTATCTGTGCATTATTATTGTTTACTTTTAATTTTTACATGATTTCTCTTTCATAAGGTGCCTCTGTTGACTCAGTGGAAAGGAAAGTACAGTGTGAAGCTCAACATCACCAACCCAGAAGCCACGAATTGGTTTCTGGACAAAGTGGACAGCTTACATAGCCATTTGGGCATGGAGTATGTCATCCTGGAAGGCGGTGAGGGGAACCCTTTCGAGGAACAGGCCCTGCGCCCCCCTCTGGCATGGGTTGGGGATGAATACATCAGACTTCTGGCTGACCTGGCAGGGAGGATAGGGGAAAATACCATTGTGACCTCAGGAACAAGGTATTTGGTTGAATGTTTTAAATAATCCCAATCAATTACTGTGACTTTGCCAAGTAGTGCATGGATCAACATCCTTGTGAGGTTTTAGGTTAGAGTCAGGGCTGGGATTGGGATTTTCAGGTAGTTTGGTTAAGTTTGTTTGAGCGGAATGTTGTTCAAGGATCAACTGAACATTACAATCCAAGAATTTGCCCCATTTGGCAAAATCATGACCAACCTACAACTTTGGGAACAATTAACAGACTTTGTTCAGACAGGGAACCAAAATCCAAAATCCATTCTTGGCATGTCCGACTCAAATCTGTCGTCTGAACCTCAAAAAAAATACACCAAATCTGATTTTTTTTTACAAGTCTGATCCAAACCACATGCATACATGTGATTTAAAATCTATTTAACTCTTTCCCCGCCATTGACGGAATTTTCCATCTTTCCGTGTTTTCACTGTTGCATGGCAGGAGGTGCTATTACACATCTCCTGATGAGTACTGAACATCTGGATCAAAACACGGTGAAGAAGATGCAGAAACAATCGATTACACATGAAAACAGATGCATATGTAAAATAACGTGATCATCAAGCATTAAACAGCATATAAATAAAAAATGTAGACCCCAGGAAGTGGTTTAGGATTGTGAAGTTTTGGGGGTGTTGATGGAAGTGATCAACTCCATCTATGTTTTGATCATCGATCTGAATCCAATCCAGACATAGACACGATTTTCTCAGCTTTTTGTTCAAAATGTTGCTTTTTTTAATGAAACTTGCCCACATTCAAGTCTTGATTAAAAGAAGAATGGATGAAGCTAGAATAAAAGCAGAGGCTCTGTTATTTCTTTTGGGGGCCATAAAAGTTTTGTAAAAAATAATCAAAAATGTTGGTGGTTGCTGGCAACGTTTTTTTTATTTATTTATTTTTTAAATGCTGGTGGGGAAAGAGTTAAAATGGAGTTTTGGAAGATTTTATGAATGATGTATCATGTTAACAGCACTGTGGATATACCGTGTGTAGCAAGAGGCAGTTTCCCATCTTCTCTTTCCACAATGATAGTTACTTCTTGTTGTTGTTGTTGTAGAATACTCTTTGCTTTGTTCTGGCTTGTACAGTTTGTGTACAATTTCCATGGCAAGGTACTGATATCGATTATGGTTTGAACAAGATCCAAAATGTCAAGTAGACAGTTGAAAAACAGACTTTCCCATAAGAAAAAAAAATATTGGATTTGGAAAACAAATTGGAATTGTGTTGTAGGTGATTCGAATTGTTTTTGAACTGGCCGATTTTGTGCACACAGGTCCAGACACAAAGCGCTCTTCATCCGTATGAGTGCGCTGCAGTCAGACTGGAGTTACTCTGGCCTGAAGGGCATCATTCTATCCCTGCTGCATCACAGTCTTCTGGGATATAATTTCTTCATTCCTGATGCAGTAGGTAATACCTGCCCACACATGCATAAATACACATGTACTTTTTGTGAAAATTCATACCATAGATAAAGACAATAGAATTTAATCAACTGTCTTCTTTAATCCTTTACAAAAACAAAAGACCACTGGCACACAGTTGTACAGTACACAGTATGATACGAATAAATCTCATAAAATATGTCCAGAATATTCCCAGGTCACATTTGACCAGTTAATCAAAAATCAAAAATTACATTTTAAGCCTGTTAAAAATGAAGCCTGTTTTTAGGACTATTAGATTTGTTACTTTGTTGCATTGTTACTTTGACAGTTAAGCACATTTTCCTCACATATTCTCAAAATACTGTAATAATATATCATATGTTAGAAAAATCTTCCTGAAACTGAACAGTTTATGGATCCTTTAGCCAAAATCTAACAAACAGTTTGCATATGTGTATCATATTTGATAAATCAGGCTTTTATGGCCCATATATTATGAAAGAGAAAATATGGAGCTCATATTTGTTCAGAGACCCAAACTGAGCAAAAATATGCAATTTGGCGAAGATGCTGATATATGGCCAAAACATAAGATTAAATTCAGATAGCTTCGTAATATAAATCAATGAGATCTTTATATAACAGACTACTTGCTGTTTCTTCAAAAAGTTTCTTCAGTCCAGTAAGTGTTCATCTTGAAATATTACTAAAAAGATAAAAGTTATTCTTACATTTACTTTATAAAAATCAGTAAATACTGATTACCATATACCATGAACTGAAGAGGGATGACAGTATTTTCAATTACATGAAAAAGCATTTTACTTAAGAAAAAGTATAAACTATCAATTTGACGACAGAAGGCATGTAGTAGATTGTGTACAACAGGTTTTTCAGCAAGATTTGATCACGTTGATAATTTACAGGCCTTAGAAATTTGTGTATCAAATATGTTACAGTAGGCTTTATAGGGTTAAGCACATTTTGCTTCCAATTTCTAATAAAAACAATATCACAATGCTAGAAAATCGTTATTGTCCACAAAAAAAAATGAATTTCTTGACGTGTGAATGCATTTGTGGGACTGTCAATCGCAGGAGGCTCTCTCTCTGCCGAACTGGTTGCCGATGACGAGCTTTTCGTTCGTTGGCTGGGAATCGCAGCTTTTCTTCCTGTCATCAGCTTCCAGACACCTCCATGGGTCTTTGAGAAGGAATGGGTGAGTGCCACAAGGGCGGGTCCTCGGCCCCATCCGGGTTTTAGCTTTCACTTCAGTTCCTTTCTCGTTGTGGTCAGAAAATAGGGAATAAGATGGAGCCAAGTGGGTCATACAATAAGAAAGTCTTGAGTTTTCAGGAAGCAAAACTGGGCACAATATGTTAACCATTGAGAGTTAAATGCCTCAGAATTAAAGGCGGTTTCTTTTACACTCCTAGCATAACATTGGAAACATAATACTCATTCACTCCATGGTGTACCATGAGAATGTCCTCCTCAAAATACTACCTAAATACACGCCAGAATATTCAGTCCCAAGCGCTGATATGTTTGAGCCCTAAGAGCCCGGTTTGAGTTTAGGACCGGCACAGAGCATCCTCCAGGTGGCCGTTTTTCTTGCATTTCATGGTGTAATTGCTTGGCCTTTCCCCAACATCACCTGTGGTTAAGGGTCCATCTGGTCTGCATTAGCATCGCTTTCAAATTTATGACTCTCAATCTCAACTGTAATGAGAACCGCTGCACCAGGAATGATAATGAATCGTTGGATAAGAGGAAAAGAACATTTCCAGAGACAATTACAGGTTTCATTAGTGATTTGACCTTACAGACTAGAATAAGTAGTGGTCATTGTTTTTTTTTTCTAATCCCTGGTAGGAGTAAATCTTTCAATGGATTTCATTGCTAGAAATGGTCAAATAGCAGGAAGTAGAGGGACAGTTGACTTAAAATGAAAATTCTGAAAATGTATTATTCACCCTTGCCCTGGAAGGCTACTTTGCAGTGGACGCTCTTGAAGGGTTGCCATGTTAAATTAATATAAATTATGCTTTTTAAGCATCTTTGGGCTTGTTGTTTGGGCTCGGCCAATAAAGCAATCCATTTTATGGAGTTAATAAAGTAGGCAGTTGCAGCCCAGGAGAAAAAAAAAGTGCACTTCCAAAATGTACTTAAAGTGCTCTATTTTCACGCACTAATTTTGTAATTAATATACTAAAAATTATTCTTTAGTACTTCTTAAGATGATCTTAAGAATATCTAAGTGTACTCAATCTAACTGTGCTATTTTGGGACACCATGAATATGAACTAAAATGGGCTTTTGACATACTTTCTCTGTATTAAAATTTTTTATTTAGATACCACTTAATACACTTAAACCCACTAGTGTATGAAATATGAGTACACTCAGATGTTTCTAGGATTATTTTAAGAACAAGTTTGAGTATATTAAGTACAAAATTAGTGCGTGAAAATGGAGCACTTTAAGTACATTATGGAAGTGCACTTTTTTTTCTCCTGGGAGGTCGCAATATTTTCATATGTGGCTTATTTCCAAGATAACGTGTTTGGATTTGAGTTTATTGTGGGCTTGTTCTTATCTGTTTGTTTGTTAGCAAGATCAGGCAACACTAATGAGTCAGGCATACCCTGTGATTTCTTGCACTGCATATACAGAAAAGACAGAACTCTGATACACGTTTAAATGCTTCATTAACAGCTAGTTGTTCAGTTCGTTTCCATACACACTGCATAGAATTTATGTAAATGCGGTTACCACAGCCTGATTTTTTTCAGGAGTCAATTCATTTGTAGAATATGATTATCACTCCCATAAATTACTGAACTGTGTGTGTACAGAAAATAATTAAGAACTGTAATTTGAAGTGACCAACAAATTTAGCTGCAATGTGTGTGTGGCCAAAGAGGGACAAAATGAAGAAGACTGAAGCTTTCAGGCTTCATAAAGAACAAGAAATCAACAACAACAAAAAAAACATATTCTAAAAGTAATATGTACAACTGAAATTTATGTTGATATTCTCAAAAAAAAAATCTTGACATCCCTCCGACTGCCTATGGAATGTTCATGAGGGAAGTAGTGTTGCCCGTTAAAAGAAAGAATCATTCTTTTGAGTCGTATCTTTCAACTGAATCAGTTGATCGGGTCCAAAAAATCATCTAAATGATTCGTTCTCGAATCAGACTGACTCTGCATGGAAAAAAGTTGTAACATGTTCTCATTTTGTGTTCTGAGGAAAAAAGTCTGATGGATTTGGAACGACACGACGGTGAATAAATGATGACAGAATTTTTGGGTGAATTATCCCTTTAATAACTCTAGGACGTCTATTTGAACAGTGAGAAAATGGTATTGGAACATTCGTTGGTTTTGATCTTGGCTCATGGATATCATCTGGACAGTCGTAACCCTCTTAAATCATAGTTCATTAGTATTATTAATATTAAATGTGTTGATCATACTGAAAGGCTTTACTTGCCATTATTTTCCATTCTCTTTGGATTATTGCCTTCTGCAGGCTGTGTGTGTGTGTGTGTGTGTGTGTGTGTGTGTGTGTGTGTGTGCGTGCATGTACTAGCTTTTGTGCGATTACCCAACACCCATTAGAGATCCAATGACTATGTTGGGTCTAAATAGGAGGAAAACTGTTTCCTGCAGGCCTGTTTTCTCCATTTAAAATTAGGCCGAACTCAGGCAGTTACTCAAAATTCATTTTTTCATCTAAAGAATACATTTTTTATGAACGTGGTTTTGCTTTGTTTCCGTCACCAGAGGCTGGCTAGGATGTTAACTGAAGGATATGACCTCTCAAGGAATGTTAGAAACAAACCACAGCAGAACTAGATGAGAACGGTGTTGAACAAAAACTCACATCCTCTTTCATATACGCTTTATTAAGTGTTCACTGACAGTTTCACCTTCTTCCTAGGTCCTAAACCTCACCAGATTGTACATAGCCAAGCACCATGACTTTGTCATTCCTTTGATACTGAAATACGCAGAGGAATGGCAAGAGACTGGAAACCCCATCTACAGGCCGCTGTGGTGGCTCAGTCCAAATGACCCAATCACGTTCACTATTGATGATGAGTTCCTCATTGGAAATGAGGTAAGCTGCTTATAGAACGGTAAGATGTGCAAGTCACTTTTTTACTAATTGGCCCATTTAGGAGTAACCTGAGCTTAAGTGCCCTGCTCGAAGACATGGTGACTGTGATTTTACCAAGTAGGACATATTTCTGAATCATTTGTTGGTTTTGGAATAATACAGCCCTAACCTGAAATCAGTAGAATTATATGTTTTCAGTGTTGATTTCGACAATTAAAGTTCTGACGAGATGTTAGTTAATGAAGGGTTTTCAAAGCCAGAATTTCAGTGCACATCATTTTACTTTTTCCCGCAATCTCTGTGCTTATAATGAGGAAATTCCCACAAACATTCACTCACTATAGCAATGTGGGTCAATGGTTTGAAATCTCTCTCAGGCTGTTTGTTTCTTATGCTATTGTGTGTCGGGTAAACTTTTTCAACTAAAATGACTCCATAGCACCACCTAGCATCTAAAGCCCAAAGAATACTTCATTTTTTTTTATAGATAATAATTTCCTTTGGAACACTGAGCTGGTTTTGTTACAAAGACCTGGCAACCCTGGCTTATTCATACAGTTGACGTGTAGCCTTTCATAGTATATGCCACTTGATTGCACGAATGCAGGCAGTCAATACATGCGCTCTAGAAAATTTCAGAAGTTATGAAGGATATGACTACTTCCCTCATATTGACCGAAAATATGTCTTTGTACTCTTCTAAACTAAAGTTGCAGCTCTCTCATAACCCCTTCGCACAAGCGCTTGTCAATGCAGGCATCTGTTGTTGTTGCAGTCTCCACTATTTTGTTGTTCCATTTCTTTAGTTTCGTATTTTCCTGTGAAACAACAGCCCGTGTTGCCACCTTGTGGAACTACTGATTAGTGCAAAACAAATTCAATTCAAATGTGCGACCTGTGCATGTGTACAAAGTATGCACGGTTACAAAAATCGAGTGGTGCATGTAGTATGCATGTACTATTCTGGTGACAAAATTTTCATCACACATTTATCCAGGTATCAGAATATAAATGTGATTAATCACCTCATGTAAAACATTTCTTAAATAGTAAGTGTCGCCTTGTAGTTACTGAAGCCAAATTCGAATCCTAACCTTCAAGGATTAACAAAGATGCTGATGAAGTCCTATTTGGCGAAATTGTGATCACCAAATGGCACAATAGTGATAGTTCATAGATCATCCCTGTGGGTTTGAACCTATAGCCTTTCGATTTCCAGTCTAGCTAGGCTACATATTCAAAACTGGGCTTTCAAGGTGATCCCTGCTATTGTATACTTGAAGTTTGAAGTTTTTTTCTTCTGCTTTTGTAGGTCCTTGTTGCGCCAGTTACTGAAAAAGGAGCTTTACAAAGAGACATATACCTCCCGGAGAGTGACTTTCAGTGGCAGGACACTAACAATGCTCAAGTGTTTGATGGAGGGACGTTTCTGGAAAGTTACCCAGTCGGCCTTGGGGACGTGGCGGTTTTTGTACGATGGAGATCCTGAGGCTTATTTACCACTTTTTTTCTATTTTTGAAATTTTCACTTGTGCTGATCTCAAATTGCACTTTCCATAAAGACTGTGTCTCAAGGAATCTTGAGATTAGGTAGAAGATCATTTGCACTTTAAAAATCAAAGTGGTTTATATTTTCTCATGATTTTTAGATCCCTCATGTTTTCTCCGCTACTTGTTTTAATTCGTACATTTTTTGGACTTTTTTCTTCAGAACGCAGTTTACATTTGATAGATTCTTACAGCCTCTTAAATTGTTATCATGATATAGAGCTAGAAATCAAACTCTTTGCTTAAGAACAATCAATGGAATTTTATGAAGACCAAACAATCGAAAAAAATCGCTAAATTGAGAAAGACTCTACAAGGAAAAACCAATGCGCTAAATGGATGAAGATGAAAATACGCTAAACATCACTCATCTCATCTCAGCGGGGTTTTTACTTGAACTTTGCTGAATATTTGATGTAGTTTTGTAATGTTTTACCTGTACCTCAAGTTCTCATGGTGTTTTCAACGTATATTTTTCGTCATGAACTGTGAGAGAAGCACTTACTGATAGAGAAGACTGAAATTAAGGGCTTTTAGGGTGAATAGCACAATTATTTTTGTCTACAAAACAAGAATATTGAAGATCAATCATTAGTAGTAGAATATGAGCCGATGCCAAACAAAATTTTCATAGCTGTACAGTCTTAGTTGAAATGCAACACACAACAAAGGACAAACTGTTATTTCATAATGGTCGTTTTTGAGAGATTTTGATATTATGCTGATCTTAATAATTATTTGTTTAGCTTCTTGTAGTTGACCAGATTAACCAATATGGTATTTCTAGATCTTAAGTAATTCATAGGACATTATTCAAGGTAGAATTATAGTTTTGTATTTATATCAATTCAGACTAAACTTGATCATTCATTGCCTTAACTTTAGAAATACTTTGATGACTGTAGCGGCATTTGTACATTTTGTCCCATGAAATATAGTTACTAATCGTTATAAAGCTGAATTCCACAATTACAAATGATTTGGGATAACGGATGTAGATTTTTCACAGCCCGAGGGCAACAATTGTCCTGTAGAATTGTGGTTTAACGAGTCTGGGCAAAATACAGATGCATTTTATAATTTTATAATTTGCTAGAGGTGATGTATGGCAAGCTGTTTTAAGTTTAATCTAAAACATATTAGTGTCTAGTTTCATGCTACTAGTGCTTATTTTTTTTAGCTGCTAGTATCTATTCCATTAGGTACTAATATGTACTTTTTGGCTTCTAGTGCTTATTCTTTAGGTACTAGTACCTTATTAAACATACTAGTACTTATTCATTAGATTCTAGTATCAATTAAAATAAGAGTTTAAGAGTAGTAAAAGTTTTATTTTACTAGTAATATTTTTTATTGAACTCTACAGTGGCCATTCTGACTAGTCATAACATATGATGAGTAAAAAAGCAGTTGTGACTAGTATAAGATTTGTTACTAGTAACAGTTACAAAAGATACTAGTGTCTAATAAATAAGTACTAGTATCTAATGAATACTTACTAGTAAAATGTAAAAAGATACTAGTCACTATTGGAATACATACTACTCATAACTGAATAGTTGATATCTGAATGACAGATTGGTACAATTTTGAAATGTGTTTCTAGTAACTGTAGAATAGTAACTAGTTACTACTGAAATACGTACTAGTATCTAATGAATAAGAACTAGTATCTTTAAAAAGTTACTAGTACCTAATAAGCACTAGTCAATGATAAAAAATGTAATTGCGTTACTAGTAACAGTAGAATACATACTAGTTACGATTGAAATAAGAACTAGTATCTAATAAATAAGAACTAGTGTCTTTAAAAAGTTACTACCTAAAGAATACGTACTAGTATCTAATGATAAATAAGAACTAGTATCTTTAAAAAGTTACTAGTATCTAATGAATAAGCACTAGTCAATGGTAAAAATTTGAAATGCATTACTAGTAACAGTAGAATACATACTAGTTACAATTGAAATAGGTACTAGTATCTAATGATTAAAACCTATTATCTTAAAAAAATTACTAGTACCTAATGAATGAGCACTAGTCAATGGTAAAAAAAAACTTGAAAGGCATTACTAGTAACAGTAGAATAGTTACTAGTTACGATTTAAATAAATACTAGTATCTAATGAATACGAATTAGTATCTTTAAAAGTTTACTAGCACCTAACGAATAAGTACTATTAACTAATGAATAGCACTAGTAGCTAATGAATAAGCACTAGTAACTAATGAATAAGCTATAGTTGCTAATGAATAAGCACTAGTAGCTTATGAATAATCACTAGTAGTTTATGAATAAGCATTAGTAGTTTATGAATAAGCACTAGTAACTAAATAAGCACTAGTAGCTAAACAATAAGTACTAGTAACTGAAGAATAAGCACTAGTAACTAATGAATAAGCTGTAGTTGCTAATGAATAAGCACTAGTAGCTTATGAGTAATCACTAATAGTTAATGAATAAGCACTAGTAACTAAATAAGCACTAGTAGCTGAAAAATGATTGCTAGTAACTGAAGAAAAAGCACTAGTAGCTAATGAATAAGTACTAGTACTTAGATACTACTGTAGTAGCTAAAAAAAAAGTACTAGTAGCATTAAAATAGATGTGTTTTAGGGGTTAAATGTTAATATGGCTTGCCATAGATGCTGCTACTTTCACACCCATGCCGTGACAAGGTCCAAACTTGGAGGATTGGTCCCCGTGCTAAAACACTAAATCACAATCACCGCCGTGTGAATCTACAGTGCAGAGAGAGAACGAGAACTTGATCAGTATCACCTGATACGTGTGGCCTACTGGGAATGTCCTCTTAATCCTCACTGTGATTTTGAATGTTTACTGTATCTGCAGGTTTCTCAGGTCAAAGATATCAAATCCAAGAGAAAGAAAATGTCTTACGCCCCAGCACACTGTTGATGTCTTAATCTCTTGATGCTCTTTTCATTTGAGAATTTACAGAGAGACTAATTGTGATGATCTCATGCAGAGTGGTGTTTCGGGAGCCTTTTTTGCTTGTATTTTATATTAAAATGCTGCGCTATGAAAACGATATGCTGAAATGTTCCCTGCTGAGCAATCTTTGACTTTTTTGTAGGAATCAGGTGCCACAAGCCGATCAGCAACATGCATATATCATATGACTGCCATTTTCTGTCTTCTGTCAATCTGAAAAATAGAGATGTCAATCTGCAATAAAGTTTACATTTTGTTACTGTAGGAACCCATTGTTTGAAATCTTGCTTGCAGACTGAAATGAAAAATTATAAGAAGCAAATAAGGTATGAAAAAAATAACTAACTTTTTATCAAATTATTAAAAATTATATAAAAATATTTTTACACATAGAATAATGGGAATTAGTAACATTTAGATGAATTATGGTACTGATAATGAGCTTAAATGTTCTGAAAATGTCAATACAGCTGAATCAAATGTAATTTCTTCTTTTGATTTTGGGCTGAAAAGTAACTTAAATCTCAAATACTTTCTTACTGTTTGCATAATATAGGCATACAGTATGTGTAGTAATAACATTTAGATGAATTATGGTACTGATAATGAGCTTAAATGTTCTGAAAATGTCACAATACAGCTGAATCAAATGTAATTTCTTAATTTCTTCTTTTGATTTTGGGCTGAAAAGTAACTTAAATCTCAAATACTTTCTTACTGTTTGCATAATATAGGCATACAGTATGTGTAGTACTGCATGGAAATAGAAATACATCAATCTATAGATGTGTGCTGTTTGACGGTGTTGGAATTCCCGCCTTGGTCATTGCAGAAGTAGCCACCATCTAAGACCCTTCAATAAATTGTAAGCCTATAGCCTATATGTAGTTTTATTGCTTGTGTGCACAGGGATATGTAAGCGAGCGTCCATGCTCTCACAGTATCAGTGGCTCTGCTGACGATGAAAACCTGCACTAATTCCACTTAAACCCAATAAGAATTATTTATAGTAGCAGAAAGCATGCAAACGGAATCATATGGAAAACACATTCAGGGGCCCCAACCTTACCTTACACTGGCCCTATTCCATTACAAGCTTTTCTGGAACCATGCAGCCACACAGACACAACACAAAAAAGGTTATACTTATTATTTCTTTTATAAAATAGTATATATTGTTTGATTATCATAGTATTGAATGCAATTCTGTAGTAGTAGTTAAATATTTGAATATATACATGCATATTTTGCAATCAATTGTTTGTGTTTATAGATACAACCAACAACTTTAAATGGAATGTTTTGTATTTCTTCATCGCAATGCTTCATGGGATTGTAGTTCTTTCCCAAATCACAGCGTTAAGTACACAGTCTTTTAATGTTATGATTCAACTCCTAGCTGGTTGGCTTGGTTCATGCTCACAGTTCATTTAAAATGCTTTTTGAAAAACCCTATAGGAAAAATATATGGGAAAAATACCTCTGGAAACAGTGCAACCAAAAAAGTGGGCGGGCACTAATGCACTCTATTGGTCAGTAAACCAGGTAGCCCCATCCCCAAACTCACACCATTGGTTAAGCCAATGCTGCTGTTACATTTTTCAGAAAGATCAATCCACCTATGAATGGCTTATAGTTATTACAGGAGAAACTATTTTAACATACAAATTTCACCTTTAACCCCTTAAATGTCACCCCCCATTTTTGACCATAGACGTGAAAGTGCACTATCCAGACTTAAATTGCAATAATTCATGAACACTTTGGAATGCAGACCTAAGGTTGGACTCTTTTTGTAAGAACAATTTTTAAGACAATCTGCAGATTATTAAGTGGAATCATTTCAAAATATGAAAGTATCAAAACGTTATAGGTTTAAATTTACTGCAAAGAAAATGCACTCTACCCATTTTTGTATTTCATATAAAATAAATATTTTACAAAATATTTCTGAATCCAAAATTGCTATAAAATTAAAGCCTTGTGTGTAAATGAGTTATGTTCCAAATTTGAAGTTGATAAAAAAAAATTTGAGGTTCCTGTGAGATTTTATTTAGGGCGTTATACCATGAACAGCCACCGGCTGCCATTCAAACTCCATTGATTTTTTAATGCATTTTTCTGTCACAAATGTTTTAATTTCTCTGTCATATTACTTATATCACAAAATAACCACCAAATATGGAATCCTGAGACTCAGACCTTTCCGATAAAATGCATTTTGTCAAGATTATAAAAAGTTTTTATTCTAAAAGACCGTAATACATTTTGTAAAATGGCACTTGACTCCACCCACTAAGGGGGAGGAGACCCCTAAAACATTTACAGTATCATTTCCATTGTAACGCAATGTCCGATTTCAAAACGGTTTTGACAGGATGAATTTTTGAGCTTTTAAGCTTTCAAATGATATGTAATTTATGATGATTACTAAAATATATGATCGAGAAAAAAATACAACGAAAAAAAAAAGAGTGCCAAGTGGCCTACAGGTGGGCCTGTGACACTTATGGGGTTAAGTATTGGTTAACGAACAACACTCAAATTCAGTCTGCTAGTGTTTCACATGAAGCTCAATGAGTCTGAGTCACATTCATATACTGCCAACTCAATACAAATGTCTTTGGACTTCTCAGCTGCACACAAACCACACTAGTTCTGAAATTGGGGGTTCAGGCTAATTTTAGAAAGGTTTAAAGTGTTTGTTAAAGTGAAAAGTTTTAGTGTGGAAGTGGTATCTGATAATAATCGAGATGTGTTTTGAAAAACAGCATGCAATAGACCAAAGACTATTCGAGGTAACAGTACTACTCACATTAGGGTTGTAAACACAACTGAATGGATACTAGTATCAGAGAGTGGTCTACACTTACCTGTCCAAAAAAAGAAGTAACTTGGGCATCACTACAATGGATTTTTTCTATCATCACATGCCCCCATTAATTTTTGGGTGAACTATCCAATGCACGATAGGCTACACCAAGAACGATATCTAAAGATAATAATATATCTAATAACAGACAGTAACGCTATAAGCGTGTGCTGCTGTTTTGACGTTTGCCACACTTTAAATTTTCGAGATCTTTAAAGCAGGATGGATTCTGATTGGCTGTCAGTGTTTTTACTGGCTGTCAATGTTTTAGGGGGGGGTGTAGGTTTATGTGTAGGTTCGGAGTAGGGCGAT
>NW_015654936.1:63738-70619 GCF_001515625.1 Sinocyclocheilus rhinocerous
GAGAGAGAGAGTATATAAATGTGGAACATACCTCATCTCCAAGCTGAAAGTGTTGATGGGGGTCTTGGCAGACATACGCAATCTCCGAAATACAAGATGCAGCGGAAATGAGTTCGTGAATCCATGTCTTCATTGGGAATACCTCTGTAAAGAAAATGTGTGCGCTTCCTGTTTTGCCCTTCTGAGATATTTGTCACCTTGCAATGGTTTTAAGGGTCTGCCTGATATATCTGAGGACCAAACAGAATCACTCCCTCCGGGGGTTGTGTAACTCTCTATGCCTTAGTATGTACCATAGTAGGACTACTTGTACACTATTGGCCTTTTGTAAAGTTCCAAATGTTTATTTACAAATGACAATTGACGATCTCATCTGTAAATTTGATTGCACATTTTATGGAGGCCTATTATTGTATACGTGAGTCTTAATTTTTACTTAGTATTTCAATTATGTTCTGGGCTCAATATAAGTTTTACTATCTTGATTCAACTTGAATCAAAAAAACCGAACATGAATTGCGTGCGACTTTTCTATCGTTGTGATGTAATTTCTAGCACGACCAACGATTTTGCTCTTAAAGTTTTTCCAAAGGTTAGCATACTGTTTAATAGTCAAAGTTTGAGTTTGTGTATGTGAAAAATATCACTATCAAAATAGTACCGCCTACTAACGTTATAGTCAAAAAAATGGGCATTTAGGAGAGTAGAAAGTGATTTGTGGGTTTCTGTTGGCAAATAGAGTTAAATATGGGGCACTGCAGCAATTTTAAAAAGTAAAAACATAGCCTAATTTTGTATGATAGAGAAGAGACTGACACCAACAAACTCCACAGTAAAACCACAGACATATTACATGTTAAATAGACGCCCTCTACTGGAGAAATCAACAACAGTGATTATATACTTCTATAAGTATCCACTAATGGGAAAATGTATTAATCAGTTAGAGGAACTCAATGATTCTTAAGTCTGTAATGCCTTTTCCCTTTTTTTTTTTTTACTTGTCCCTCGACCATATTTTTATGTCCCCTTAAATTCTTTTTACATCATCAGTCCCATCTCACACAATATCAAAAATCCAAATCAGCACATATTATACAAGATCATATATATGATTATTTATTCCAGGACATGTTAAAAACATTACTTTATACCTCTATATGCACTAATGTATGTTAAAACCATAAATATTCAATATAGTCTCTATTAGTTAAAATACAGTCATTAGAACTAAGTTTAAGTTTAAGACTAAGCATGCCTCATCACTAAACACTGCCCTCATGGTTTCAAATGTAATTTTATTTAATCTATTAATAGTTCACATCTTCAGCCACTACATTGTTAGTCATCAGCTGGGCAAATGTGGTTTTAGCGTGGTCTGTGAAGGGAGACGTCTGAAGCATGGTATTAAAGTGAGTACAAATAAATTAAACCTGATCTAGATGGAAAATGTTTGCCCTTATCCTCATCCTTGTGATATATCACTTTAGAGTCTCTCTTTACCAAATTTACATGGCAAAGGTGGCACAGAGGTGCTTCTGAAGTAGCATATAAGTGTCTTTACACAAACTTTTTAATGCTGCTCAGGGGTGGTATAAATGCATTTTACAGCAAATACTTTTATATTAGGGACTGAGGTGGGTCAAAGCTTGCTTAATTTAGTCTGGCTTTTATGCGGCATTATGTCTTTACAGAGAATCTTGAGCAGGCAGAGAGCAGCTGTGCAAAGATGTCTTTAGCATAGTTACTCTCAATGTTCCTCAGATCACAGATTCAATTAAGCTAACTAAACTTAAATGGCTTAAGTAAATAGGACTCAAATTAAGTAAGGAATACTTTTAATATACTAGTAAATAAGACTTGTGTGTGTATCTTATGGCCTATACACAAGAGTTAATTGTTTGTTTTGTTGATCAGGTGGCCTTGAAATACTTCACAAAGTCCAAAGACACGGAATACATGTTCATCGTAGGTAGGCTGCACTATCTAAACAATATCTCATAACTGTAACACCTCCATCTAATGCTGGGTACACACTAAAAGATTTTTAAAATCTTATAAGAGCTTCAAAATGTGAGAGACCACACACATGAGGACAAAAAATCCTAGATTTAACCGTTTTGCTTCTATAGTGTGTGGTGTGCCGTGACATTCCCCCCACACATCAGGATTTCTGATCGTAAATATTCAACATGATTCGTGATTGGGGCGCCTCCGACGTTCTTCAGAGCAGATTCAGTCACTCTTAACACACCTCACACCACAGGAAAATCTGATAAGATAATCTTTAGAACCACCAAGATAATCGGGACATTACCTAGGATTGTCGGAAGGGGAGAAATCGGCCCAAAATCAGCCCGATTATCTTGTGGTGTTTACCCAGCATAATTATGATAAAATACTGTATTTTAGTCTGATCATCAAAAACCCCTTCCAAAGGAGGTGGCCTTTACAATCCTGGCAAATAAAGGTCCCAACGTGCCAGAGATCATCAGGCTGTTGGACTAGCAAGGCCACCCTGTCTATTTCGTCATGGTCCATGAATGTCCCTCTCCCTGTAAGAATCTGGCTGACTTCATGAGGCGTCACATTTGAAGCCGCAGAGAGGGACGGACACGACAAGATGGTGCATGCTGTGCACATGTGTGCCTCAGTTGAGTGCTCCAACGTGACGTCAAACTGGACAACCTTCTCATTACCAGGGGGACATTCGAAGTCAAGCTGATTGACTTCAGATGTGGAGAGATTATGAGGAGGTCACCCTACAAGTCGTACTCTGGTATGCATTAAATAATTCATTTATTTTATGTTAATGGGTACAGAAAAAAACACGCTGCATTGAAGCAAACTTTCATATCAGACTAAATCTCTTTCCTCCAGGCACAGTGGCACAGTCCTCTCCAGAGGACCACTACTATGGCTGACCAGCAATGGTGTGGTCACTTGGTGGTTCTGTTGTTTGCCATTCTGTGAGGACATTTCACAAGGGGCTATGATCTGTAAAATAGACTCATTGGTCCAAACCTGGACTGTAGAAGGGTAAGAGCATCACAAAAAAAAAAATTCCAAATCAGACAAGTGGCTTAATAAAAGATGGCCCATTGGAAAATGCAGGAATTTTTCCTGTTTTTTTTTTTCTGACTTGAAGTCAGATCTTACAGCTTAGAATGAAATGATCAAACAGAGCAGGTGTAAAGTTTTGGGCTGGGGTTCTCAACTCCGGCCTTCCAGGTCCACTTTACTGAAGAGCTTAGAGCCGACTCTAATAAAACACACCTGAACAACTGATCAAGGTCTTCAGGATTACTAGAATATTACAGGCAGGTGAGTTTCTGAGAGAGATCAAGGTTGGAGCAACACTCTGCAGGAAAGTAGACGTTGAGGACCAGAATTGAGGAACCCTGGTTTAAGGTGAAAATCAGATGTCCCTCGCATCTTTCTTCACAGAATGCTGCCATTTGCTCAGGGCTCTCCTGCAGGAAAACCCAAGTCAGCAGCTTGGTCTGGGGCAAATCCTGTCCCACAACTGGTTTGCATAAAACCACACTAGTTGCCATCTCTCATGCAGCTTAGCGTCTCGCAGGCTGCAATGGGACACGCTTCCATTCCTATTCTCGCCTTTGCATCTTGCTGGGCGAGCAAGCCTTTTCAAGCGCCTTGTGCCTTGGCATCTCCTGCAGGAAAAGCCAAACCAGTGGCTTGGTCTGGGGCAAATCCTGTACCACAACTGGTTCAAGGTACTGTACATAAGATCAAAGATTGCATGGAAATCGCCAAGTCAAATCTGTTCTCATTTTGTTTCTGTTTTGTTTCAGATCATTGCATAAGACAACACTAGTTGCTCTCTCATGCAGCTTAGCATCTTGTAGGCTGCAATAGGAGACACTTACATCCCTCCTCCCGCTTTTGCGGGGCGAGCAAGCCTTGTGCAGTGTCTTGCGACTTGGCTTGTGGGAGCAGTATTTGCACATGGAGAAACTGCTTCTGGAGGGATTTCTACATATTGTATTTGTACATGGTTCATTTGGTTGCCACGTTTGGTTTTGGTTCCAAGTCCAAGCGGTTCCTGCCACAGCCCTCTGAATGCCAGAGCTTTCTGCCTCCCTAATGTTAGGAGCTTTCTTTCTTGGCCACCTCGGTGCTAGTCACAGTTGCTAAGGAAGCTGAGGTATTGCTGTCCCAAAGCTCTGCGTCTCTGCCTTCTTGATGCCAGTGTTCCAGGTCATGGCTGCCCCTGTGATCCCTGCCACAAGCACCCAAGTATTCCTGTTCTTGCTGCCTCAGAGGCTCCTGTAACTGCCCCAACCAGAACCAGCAAACAAAGCTCCAATCTCAGCTTCACCTCAGTTGATCTACGGCCATTCAAAAGCCAGATCTTGTTCATCCTGGTGCTACAGGGGGTGCTGTCATGGTTGCCCCCAACTCCAAGCTCTTTGCAATGTCAGCTCAGTCCCAGTCGATCCTGTCTTGACCTCAGAAGAGTTTCCTGCCACTGCCAGCCCAAAGGTTCTTGTCATGGCTGCTCAGAGCTCTGTCTCAGCTGCATCGGTGCCAGTAGGCTACTCCCTGTCACAGTTCCCCCAGTGATTCCTGCCACAGTTCTTGTTCATAGGGCTGCACTTACACTGTACCTTTGTTTTAAGACAATTCCTCAATAAAAAGTATACTTCATAGATGTGTCATGTTAGTGTCTTTATAATTTTCAGACTGTTATTTAATATCAGTAGCATATATTGCCATCTACTGGTGGCATAAAAGATTAAGCTTAACACGTTAGTAAAGGAGTGTCTAGTGTTAGAAAGGAGAGTTTAGCTCCAGCCAGCTCCAAACACTTGTCTGGAAGTTTCCAATAATCCAGAAGACCTTGATTAGCTGGTTTAGGTTTGTTTAATTAGGTCTGGAACTAAACTCTGCAGGATAGTGGCCCTCCAGGAGCTGCTTGAGTATTTGTAATATTACTTGAATAGTGATATATTCATATGAACTTGCTTTATTTCATGACTATACTCCATAAACACATACCACAATGTGAAAAACAAAATTTCAGTGAAAAAATAAATAAATAGTAAAATAATGTACTTACAGTGCTCATTTTACATAAACAGAAAATGTGAAGTATACCGATCAGATCAATCTTAAAAGTGAACTTTTATTGTTGAAATGTGTTTTGAATTACAGTAACAATGCCAAACAGTTCCTATATCACACCTGTGCTGCAAAAATGAGGTCTACTGTGGAAAATATGATACAAATATATTTGATACATTGCACAACACATCAAGTTAAGTGACACTTTCCCTTTAAATTGTATTCATTTGCATTCATGTTTCCAATCAAGAATAATTATTATTCATTAAATCCATAAGCACACTTTCAGATATGTTTGATGAGGAACCGATAAATAAATAGCACACTGAGAAACAACATATACAGAAATAAATCTTTTTGTACCTTATACCTGGGAATGATATCCCAATTTCTTCTATTTTTGGCTTTGTTCTTAGTGCACTCAGAATGTCCTAATATGAACATACAGCTAAATGTTAAATGTTAATGTGGAGTGTTGTTTGAGTGTTAGTGAGTCATTAAATAAATTAAAATAACCATATATATGATAATGTTCACACTGCTGCAATTCTTTGACCTTGCTTAAATAACAACAACAAAAAAAAACACAAGTGAAAGAAAATATGTATCATTGCCCTATATGTTTGAAATATTTGGCTTGTCCTCCCTGTATAGCTTCCCTGTAACCTGCCACAGTTTTACTTCAAAAACAATTCAAGTCACAATAAAGTGAATATATTAGTTGAAAACCTGAGTCTGAGATATTCATCTGAAAAAAAGAGCCACTTCAATGTTTGAACACAAAAGCAGAACAAGTGAAAGTCTGAATGTACAGCAGCACAAAAAGGCCACAGGTTTTCCAGGATCTTCTGAACATTTCTAGCCCATTCACATCCGTTCCAGAGATTAAGGCAACAGTGCATGAATACAACCCAGCACAAACAAAAAAATCTCTGCGACATACAATATGTGATATAATTATCAACCCAAAAAGAATATCTTCTCTCAACAATGCAATTTTATCAGATGCCCAGATAGCATGCTCCGTCCTGTTTAAATGACCATTCTTTGAATATTAATTGTAATTAAAACCAACAATTACTCTGTAGATGCCTAAGGAAGATCAGCCCTCTGTTTAAAATATTTTAAAATGATTTCCCTTTTGAGAAATGAGAAAACAAGAAGAGAAAGATCACTTGTTGTTAGCTTTGTTGTCAAGCTGGAAAAGATCCAGGATATCAAGCATTGCCTTTCTAATGTTACTTCCAAAGCGGTGAGAGTCCTATAAATCACAAAAAAAAAGGAACATTTTATTTTACACTACCATTCAAAAGTGTAACTTTGCTAATAATTTTTTATGTTTTTGCACCAAGGCTTATTTATTTGATCAAAAATACTAATAAAAAAATATTACAATTTAAACTAAAGTAACTTTTATATTTTAATGTTTTAAAATATTACATTATGAATGTCTTTAATGTCAATTTTGATCAATTTAATGCATCCTTGCTGAATTAATTTGATGCTGAATAATTAATTTCTTAAAAACATCTTAAAAACTACTTTATATACGATTATTAATTGTATAAAAATAATAACAACTATAATTATTATTATGTATACTTTATGATATTTTATATTACATTTGAGATGTAATAAAGTGAACTCACGGTCTCTGGGCTGGAGTGTTTGCTGGATATGTGGAAGTTGATGAGATGTAATGCCGAGTTCACACTGCACGATTTTCAAAGACATCACATCACTGTTGGTTTCACACTGAACGACTATCTGGGGTAGCATTCAGTTGTTGCTGT
>NW_015654936.1:71818-79521 GCF_001515625.1 Sinocyclocheilus rhinocerous
CAGGCGTGCGTCAGACCGGAGTTCTCGCAAGCAAGACTGCAATTATTTAAAAAAAAGTATATATATATCTATTAAAATACTGATATTCTGGTCTATAACTCCTCCCCGAACTTCCCTCTGCCCTGTATCTTGGTCTCTCATTGGCTGTAGGTCATCGCCGATGTAGTTTTCAGTCAGAAACCATTGCACACAGCGAGATTGTGAATCGCCGACAGCTCTAGATATTTAGCATGCCAAATATTTCACGGGCGTCGGCGACGTGTCGGCGATTCCCTCAGATCGCGTCTTTGATAATTCACACTGCGTGATTGTCACTCGCGTGAACGAGCACCGATTTGCCTCTGATGTCGGGCATTTGTCGGCGATTTCGCAAAACCTGTCGCCGAGTGAAAAATCGGGCTAAAATCGTGCATTGTGAACTCGGCTTAAGAATACCTGTTGAGCAATTGATGTGTGTCCTGAAGAAGGCTGTTTTGCCGAAACGCGTAGATCTACTTTTAACTAGTTGTAATGATTTAAGCCCAGGGTTTTTATCTTACCACGTGAGTGCCTTGGAAGTATTTCGCGATCATATTTTTTTCATTTAGTACTGGACTTCAGAAGCTACATAAATACTTACATGTTTCCCAGATGACAAAATACGAACAATTCACCCTGATCATCCAATTAAAAAAGTTTACACCCCCCGTCTCTTAATGCATTGTGTGGCCTTCTTGAGCATCAGTAAATGTTTTCACCTTCTGTAATAGTTGTGTATGAGTCCCTCAGTTGTCCTCAGTGTTAAAAGATGGATCACTAAATCATACAGTCAATGTTGGAAAGGGTTCAAATATGCAGAAAATGTTGGAAAACCAAAGAATGTGCAGGAGCTGGAGGATTTTTCTGAAGAACAGCAGGCAGTTGAACTGTTCAGGACCAACCAGGGACCCATGAAAAACTATCCCAAAATATAAAAACAGTTGTGGATCATCCAGGAAATGACACATAGTATTAAGATTCATTTTTTATAATTTCAGTTATTATTTTGTCTTGTGGAGTATATGTAAACATCTGTTATGTGAAATAGCTTATTCGGGACAGTATTAAATAAAAAAATAACATGCAATTTTCATGATCCCTTTTATATTGTTTCAATTATTAACATTTTGCACATTCTGCAAGGGGTATGTAAACTTATGAGCCAGGAATAAATTATATTTTAAAATATATCACAATAGAAAACAGTTCCTTTAGATTGTAATACTTTTTGACAATATTACTGTATTATTGATCCAATAAATGCAGCCTTGGTGAGCAGAAGAGACTTCTTTCAAAAACATTAAAAGAATCTTACCACCCCCCAGAGTTTTACAACACTGTAAACCAAGAGTTGAGTTTTCACTGAATCATGAACGGACAGAGTGTTCAAAACAAAATGTTGAACTTACAGGTCCAAAACCACCTCCGCTGGTGACAAATTCTGGATGCCTCTTTAAATCAAACAGGTCGAGCTGTTGGAGAGGAGTCTGACTGGTGGACAATCTCCAGGGCTCGGACAACACCTGCAACAAACCCAACCAATGTTTTTAGCCAGCAAAATCTATTAAATGGATTGCATTTTAGCTTGTGGCGCATCTCACACCTCTTTGAGAAAAGCCGAATCTTCCCCGAGGTACTTTGACACCAGGTAGAGGCAGAAAAGATGGCGGTCGATGCCATCTCCCGTCATGGCCAGTCTGTATAAATCCTGGTGCTTTTCTGCCGCCACCTTCAACAGCTTCAACTTCTCTTCTCTCTAAGAAAAAAAAAAAACATGGTGGAATTATCAGGAATAAGCAAACACACTGAAACGAGCTAGCCATTAAACTAAGTCCCACCGTTGCTTTGTCATTCATCATGGCACGGACAAAATCACAGGTCTGAGTGGTGCAGGAGCGCACGGTCTCAGTGCGGCCCTCTCTGAACAGACGAGTCATGGAGGCTTCGTACGTCAGGCAGAACTTGCCTTTATCCTGCGGGAGGAAAATCTGAACATATAACACAGAAACCTGAGGAAAAATCCAAAGAATTGCAGAAGAATCGCTCGTACCCTGAAGTGCGCCAGCTGGAGGGCGATCTGAATGAAGCCGTCGGGACTCGTCTTACATTTCTTGATCAGGCCTTTGCCAAAGTCGTTGAAGGGGATGATGTGCATGTCCACGTCGTCCGCCAGAGCTTTGGCCACTTTCAGAGAGCTGCTGATCACTGCCTGGCACTGTGAAGGAAAGAGGCCGCTCCTTGTTAAATTATGAAAGCAAAGCATGTTTAAAATGGACAAAACATTTGAAGTGACCTCCTCTGGGATGTCCCACTGCAGTCTCTGGGGTCCCGGCAGGTTGGGATGGGGGTTTCCTTTGCAGTGTCCGTCCTCAGTATAGCCCAGTCTCACTGGATCTGATGACAAGACATGCTGCCACAATAGAAACAGAACCATTTACAAACATCACATATTTCCAGCGATATTGTTGACTTGATTGCAAATGATTGCAAAGATACTATTTAAACTGAACTGAGCTGAATGAAGACATCACCTTGATTGCAAATGATTGCAAAGATACTATTTAAACTGAACTGAGCTGAATGAAGACATCACTGAATTCAATGATGAACTGTCTTTAACTGGAAAATTAGTGTTTACTATTGTCATTTTGCATTATTGACACACTATTTTCCTAATTAATGCTGTTCAGTTGCTTTGACACAATCTGTATTGTTAAAAGCGCTATATAAATAAAGGTGACTTGACTTGACTTGATATATACTAACTTTTGTTTTTACTTTTATTCAGCAAGGATGCATTAAACTGATCAGAAGTGACAGTATTGTGAACGTCCCTTTAAAAGTACAGTTCACCCAAAAATGAACATTGTGTCATCAATTACTCACCCTCATGTCGTTCCAAACCAGTATGAGTTTCTTTCTTTTGCTGAACACAAAAGATATTCTGAAGAATGTTGGTAACCAAACAGTTGACGGTAGCCATTGACTTCCATAGTATGGAAGAAAAAAGAATGCTATGTAAGTAAATGGCTACCGTCAACTGTTTGGTTACCAACATTCTTCAGAATATCTTCTTTAGTGTTAACAGAAGTAAGAAACTTATACAGGTTTGGAACAACTTTGAGGGGTGAGTAAAGGATGCAAATTTTTTTCTTGCCAAAACAGTTCATACATCTCAATATCTCAATAAACTGGTTTATTCACCTCCCACAAATGGCCAACGACGGGCGCATCGGCCCAGGAGTGCTCTGCATTCAATCCCATAGTGCCGTTCTTGAACACAATCAGATTGAAAGACTTGTCAAACCACCTGGAGACAAAAAAAAAAAAAGGGAAAAAAATTAAAACATATACTACCTTTCAAAATTTTGGAGTCTGTAAGGTTTAATTAAAGACATCTATTCTGCTTAACAATGCTGTATTTATTTGAAAACTACAGTAAAAACTGTAAAAATGTGAAATATTATTACAATTTAAAATAGCTATTTTCTATTCAAATATATTGTAAGATGTAATTTATTCCTGTGATGCAAAGCTGAATTTTCAGCATCATTTCTTATTTCTTATCAATGTTGAAAACAGTTTTTGCGACTTTTTTCTTTTATAAACAGAAGGATTCTTTCATAAATAGAAAGTTCTAAATCAAATAAATAAATAGAATTTTAATTGCTAAATGAATGAATACTATTAAAGAATATGTTTGTACTCATTAGGGATGGCTCGATACCACTTTTTCAGAACCGATACCGATCCGATACCAAAAATTCTGAGTATCTGCCGATACCGATATCGATTCGATACCAGCGCAGTTTTTTTAATTGAGTGTAGAATTTCTATACCTCAATGTGTAGGTCGATCATCACTCTTTTGTATGTTACACACAATCTACTAAATATAGACAGCTTCATTATAAAGAAAAAATACCAAACAAAATAATATAATCAAAATCTATGACAAAAATACTATTATAAACTAGGTTAATGGATAATTCAGTAGCAAAAGTCACTCTAGAAAAATCATGAGGGCACAATAATTTTATAAAATCTTAAACTTTTAGTGAAAAAAAATTACATTATTTAGTGGATAACAAATAAAAGTGAATAAGTGTAGGGCTAAATCTGGTAGGCCTACACATTGCTCTTTGTATTGTTGTAAAATACATTCATGAAAAACAAGTAATATATTTATATATAAATATATACTATAGTAGTCAACATTTGAAGTGGATCAAAACCTTTCATCAAAGTCAAATACAGAGCGGCTCAAAGCGCGCAGCATAGAGAAGTTCAAAGAACAAAGTGACGAGATATTGATGCGTAGTGTATTAAATATGTGTGTTAGTTTATTGAGCCTTTTCTTTTAATAGTTTTAAATTTCAGTTACTGTGCTCGTGACGAACAATTCATAGTGCTCTCTGCAGATATCCGGTAGAAATTTACACGATTTAGAAACAGCACGAAACTCCAGCAAGATAAATTCCTTTTATGCAAAACCATTTATCTTTATTTACAGATCAAGTATAACATTAGGAACATTTAATCATCTTGGAGAGAGTTTCATCGTCTTGACTGTCGTAACCGAACGTGACACACAGTTTGAATGCTGAATGGAGGATGACAGACAGCCGCTGCGGAGAGAAGAGTTTACGTGAACTTGACTTAAATATTCATCTGTACCTCACATTAAACTATGGAAAAGCTTCAGAACACTTGAAATATAGTGCACGAAAACTTTATGGTGCTTTATAATGTTTTTGTGGCTTTTGTGGGGTTTAATAATAACACAGAACAGTATACGCACTATATCGGATTCGGATTGGTCTCGTCTGACCGATACCCCGATTCAGCAGAAAATGCCAGTATCGGAGCGATACCGATACCGAATATCGGATCGGCGCACCCCTAGTACTCATTTCTTTAAAGAAATCTTACTGACCCCAAACTTTTGAAAAGTACATTAAATGAACAGAAATATATTAAGTTGCACAATAATCGGATTTAAATCTAATCAAGCGAGGTCATGGTCACCTGTCATGGCATTTTCCGTGGAGCAGAGATTTGCCGTAGCTGTCCAGCGACTGCACTGGATTCTCTGGATCGTAACGCTGTTCGGTGTCATCCAGAGAAACAAAAAAAGCCGCCTTCTCCACGGCATCCAGAGACTGCTTGTTCTTCCCTCGACTGAAGAACTGTGAGCGGGCTTTGGCCCAGGGAACTCTGGGTAATGAGGAACAAAAGCAGAGATAAAATCACCTGGATCAACGCTTGTTCTTTAATGGGCTTTGATCACATTTTAGTGAACAGAAAGAGAAGAAACAACGTCTGGTTCATGAATGAAAGCTGCAATTTGTAGATTTCACAGACACAGAATGTTTCCAGCTCAAGTCCACAGTTAAAAGAAATCTCATTGACTATGATATTTAAAATATATTTTTTTATTATTACTATTTTACAATATAATTTTGCATTATTAATTACCAAATATTTTTTAAATTATTTCAAAAATTAAATAAAAAAATAATTTAATTTAAAAATAAGTATTACAAATAATAACAAATAAAAATAAACTATTTAAAATAAATAAAATAACTTGCCTGTCACCCGCTGTTAACGCGGCCAGCAGCTCCTCTCCTGGCTGAGGTTCAGACTTGTCGGCCAAGATCCTTTCGATCTGCTGCTCAATTTCTCGAGGCAACAGCAGCCGTCCGTCATAAAACATCCACACTTTGTAAAAGAGTCCCTTGTGATACACGGCGATGTGTTTGCTCTCGTTCATGTGCTGAAGGACGTCTGATGAAGAATACGGACGTGAGGATGGAGATGTGTCAATGTGCATGACAACAATCATTTCAAATAACTTAACAATTATTTGTACAGTTAAATTAGGCAAAATGTGTCATATTTAGGCTGTATTTGTGAAAGGTTAAATGATTAATGGTGGTCAGTAGACAATGACGAGTAAAGCAAAAGGTGAGATGAGAAAGACAAAGTAGATGATGAGAAGAAAGGCCAAACAAAGGCTTGTTTTTCTGCACTGGATTTGCATAAACACATTATAAATACGTGAAACATACACTTATTACTATTAACCAAATAATTAAACGAATTAACATTAAATATTAATATAAATACAATTATTTATGCAGGAAATTGTCTGCCTGCAACATGATTCAAATATACTATTATATATATATATATATAACACATATATAACTACATATGTTACTATATTATGATTATTATTATTATTATTATTAATTAAGTGCTTTGATTATATAATATTATTATTGATTGTTACAGTATTATGTTTTTAAATTATTTGAATGATTATCATATATAATAGAAAATTATTATTATTATTATTATCATCATCATCATTACTGATTAAGCGTGTTAATTATATATTATTATTGATTGTACATGCACTCTAAATTATAGTTCAACATTTATTATAATAATCGTCATCATCATCATCATTTATAAACATATTATTATTATTATATTGTTATTCTTTTTTTGCATTAATAGTACACATGCATCTTAAACTATAGTTTATTATTATTATTATTGGTATTAATAATAATAATATAATTAGTTCTAGTATAAAATTATACAATAATGATTAGAATGATTATCATTAGTAAAATTATTATTATTATTAGTGTTGTTGTTGTTATTGTTACTATTATTACTGATTAAGTGTGTTGATTACATATTATTATTGAATATTATATGTATTTTATTGTTTTTGGTTTTCTGCATTAATAGTATACATGCACTCTAAATTACAGTTCAATATTAATCATCGTTATCATCATCATGTAATAGATCATCATTATCATTATTATTATTATTATATTGATGACTATTATTTATTGCTTTTTGATTTTTGCATTAATATTTACGCACTCTAAACGAGTTAAGTTATTCTAAATTATATTTATCTATATTTTAATTCAATACTAATTTATTTTACTATCATTTAGTAAGAATTAGTAACTCAATTCCACATATTTCCACTTTGCTGTGACAGCACATTATCATTATTACGCTATTATATTATATAAATCTTCATAAATCTTTACTCTAAGTCATTGAGTAAAGTATACTTATTAGCTACTAAACTGGAATTAATTCCGCGTTTAAAACCTCTTGAATTTATTACAGTATGTTATAAATTAGTAGCAATAAAAACAACAGTCATCTTTGACTGGCACCACTATATGGCCAGACGGGTGTAAAAACATGCTATTTCCTGTTCCCCATTCATCCTGTTTCAGATAACAGGTTAAACATTAAATCACACAAATAGGTTATCAAGTTAAGAATCAGTTAAGCACACAAAAGTAATTCCTCGTTGTCTGCTTCCTCCAGAAACACCAGCCAATCCAAATCACAAACCCTCATGCAGTTCAGGCCCACAGCAGTCGCTCGCTAGCATCTAAAAGCGGATTGGTTGCGAAGTGAAGCAGGCGAGAGGGAAGCTCTACCTGTTTCTACACCGGGAACTCGACTGGTGTTGAACATACGCTCGTACTGAGATGAGCACATGGGGATTGTGTTTAACACCATGAGCTGTGAAGCAGAACGGAAGGTCAAACACGAAAACAAGGAAGAAACCCAAAATACCTGTAGAGGAAAACAGTCATGGAAAACTGAAAAGGAAAAAGTGGAAGGAGTGAAGGA
>NW_015654936.1:83048-87369 GCF_001515625.1 Sinocyclocheilus rhinocerous
TATTATTGATTGTTACAGTATTATGTTTTTAAATTATTTTAATGATTATCATATATAATAGAAAATTATTATTATTATTATTATCATCATCATCATTACTGATTAAGCGTGTTAATTATATATTATTATTGATTGTACATGCACTCTAAATTATAGTTCAACATTTATTATAATAATCGTCATCATCATCATCATTTATAAACATATTATTATTATTATATTGTTATTCTTTTTTTGCATTAATAGTACACATGCATCTTAAACTATAGTTTATTATTATTATTATTGGTATTAATAATAATAATATAATTAGTTCTAGTATAAAATTATACAATAATGATTAGAATGATTATCATTAGTAAAATTATTATTATTATTAGTGTTGTTGTTGTTATTGTTACTATTATTACTGATTAAGTGTGTTGATTACATATTATTATTGAATATTATATGTATTTTATTGTTTTTGGTTTTCTGCATTAATAGTATACATGCACTCTAAATTACAGTTCAATATTAATCATCGTTATCATCATCATGTAATAGATCATCATTATCATTATTATTATTATTATATTGATGACTATTATTTATTGCTTTTTGATTTTTGCATTAATATTTACGCACTCTAAACGAGTTAAGTTATTCTAAATTATATTTATCTATATTTTAATTCAATACTAATTTATTTTACTATCATTTAGTAAGAATTAGTAACTCAATTCCACATATTTCCACTTTGCTGTGACAGCACATTATCATTATTACGCTATTATATTATATAAATCTTCATAAATCTTTACTCTAAGTCATTGAGTAAAGTATACTTATTAGCTACTAAACTGGAATTAATTCCGCGTTTAAAACCTCTTGAATTTATTACAGTATGTTATAAATTAGTAGCAATAAAAACAACAGTCATCTTTGACTGGCACCACTATATGGCCAGACGGGTGTAAAAACATGCTATTTCCTGTTCCCCATTCATCCTGTTTCAGATAACAGGTTAAACATTAAATCACACACATAGGTTATCAAGTTAAGAATCAGTTAAGCACACAAAAGTAATTCCTCATTGTCTGCTTCCTCCAGAAACACCAGCCAATCCAAATCACAAACCCTCATGCAGTTCAGGCCCACAGCAGTCGCTCGCTAGCATCTAAAAGCGGATTGGTTGCGAAGTGAAGCAGGCGAGAGGGAAGCTCTACCTGTTTCTACACCGGGAACTCGACTGGTGTTGAACATACGCTCGTACTGAGATGAGCACATGGGGATTGTGTTTAACACCATGAGCTGTGAAGCAGAACGGAAGGTCAAACACGAAAACAAGGAAGAAACCCAAAATACCTGTAGAGGAAAACAGTCATGGAAAACTGAAAAGGAAAAAGTGGAAGGAGTGAAGGATCATCAGGAGAGATGAATTCAACGTGATGACCAGCCGCCGGATAACAGCACAGCTGCCAAATGACAAAACAGCCTATACCTTCTAAAAACAATTTCAAAACCGATAGAACAGTCAGGCAGATGCAATATATGATATTTGATATTTTAGGATTATTTGATAGTGGTCGTCTGATGTGCGTTTTCCAATGGTTCAGGCAAATTTGAAGAGTGTGGGGTGACTGATGAACAATATACAGTACAGAAAAAAATGCTCTCGTGCTGTAAATGGCATGAGAGCAATTCTAAATAAATAACATTAAAAAAAATGAAATTATACAATTATATAACATTTATTTTATGAATAATATATAATTAAAATATACAATATAAGATATATTATTACTAATATAAATAATACATAATAATACTAAAATATTATTATAATATTGTATTATATTAATATCAATATATTATTAATATTATGATGATTATTATCATAATGAATTATTATTAGGACTGTCAGTTTAACGTGTTAACTTAATTAGTTCTGAAAAAATAACGAGATTAAAATATTTTAACGCAGTTAACGCACTAGCCCCGCCCTCAGACCTGTATGCCATCTTACATTTCATATAGTTGACTGTTGACAAACATGATGCAGGGCAACAACTCCATAAATGCAGTTATGCCCTAAAATTCAAGATATTGGGGCAAAAAAATATTTGTCTCATATTTATTTCATGATATCACACGGGCAGAGAAAGCTATATCACACGAGCGTTGTTTTTGTCCTGAATATCACGAGTTTAAATGTGATACAACAGTTCAGTAAATAAGAAGTTAATATTGTGTTATATTTTAAACAAAATATTGTCTGTTTTTGCTAAGTTTTGCAGAGAAATTACCTTTAAAGCCACAGCAGAATTGTGTCTCCGAGCAACACAGCGGTGATTTGTTTCTGAATGAATCCGCGTTTTGAACGAATCGTGTGAACCAATGCTTCAAAGGCACATTCATAAAGAGAGTCGTTTACTTCATTCCTGAATGAATCAGCCGTTTGAATGAATCAAATGAATGAATGAATAAATGACTCATAAAGACATTTACCGCCACCTGCTGGCAGTTTTAGTTTCTTATTGCTTGTCATTTAATTAAAAAAAACAACATTAAAGGGATAGTTCACCAACAAATTTTAATTCTGTCATCAATTAACCTTATGTCGTTTCAAACCTGTATGACTTTCTTTTGCACAACATAAAATAAAGTATTTTGAAGACTGTTGGTAACTAGACTGTTTTAGTTACCAGTGACTTTCATTGCATGAACAATAAATACGAGATGTTTCTCAAATTATCTTCTATGTTCCATAGTTTATGTTGGGCCATTGTAGCTTAAAAGTTTATGTGTAATAAATGTTATGTTAAATCAAATAAAATATTTCTTTCTAAAGCTACTATTTGTAATATCTAGATGATACTTTCTTATTTAACACAATAATGGCTTTAAATGATCTTTTGTGGGTAATTTCACAGCCAAATCTAATTTGCGATTAATTTGATTAATTAATCGACACATCGTGTAATTAATTAGATTAAAAATTTGTATCGACTGACAGCCCTAAGTATTACGTATTTTATTTTTAACTATTTCTATATTTGGCCAATATATTGTTGTATCACTATTGTTGATATTATTGAAATCTGTATATAAATATATATAAGTGGATAAGGAGGAGTCCAGAAGTGCTCTTATATTATGAAAAATTGTATATATAACAGTTGCGAGATATAGATATATCATAATTATATAGAACATCTTGTACCAAAATTCAAATAAAGGAAGTCATACAGGTTGTTAATGGCATTAGGGTGACTAAAATGAAAAATACTTACTAAAATACTACTAAAATTGCGATTATACTATTTAAAAATTATATATAAATTATGTGACTTCATACAATTAAATAATGTTATCATAAATATTATAAAATATTATTATATGATTAATATAATAAAAAGGAAAAAATAATAATATGAATGATAAATTCAAATAATAATAATAACATATAAAATATTATATTACTTATTATAATAATATATAATTAATTATCAGGATTTTGCAACTATTTACTTGTTTCTATAATTGCCTGATATATTGGTGTATCACTATTATCGGTATTGGATATTATAGTCATCTTCTGCTACTGCTAGTTGTGTCCAAGAAAGATTTGGTGTCGCCTGCTATCATTAAATTGTATGATATCATATAAATCATAATTATATCCACCATCATCCACCCTGCTCTCTAGAAATCAGCCAATAAAAAGCCCTTATCAGTCGACCACTGAGTCAATTAGCTCTGTATTCTCCTGTCCGCTGTGCTGTTGTCCTGAGGCTGAGTCTGAGGCGGCCGCTGCTGGAGCTGATGGAGGGTGTGGGTCAGATGTGGGTCGGGACAGACGAGCCCCTCCTCTTACCTGTCTCCAGCCCGGGAATACGGGACGTGTTAAACATCTGCTCCCACTGCGCCGAGCACAGCGGCACTCGCTTCTCCAGCAAGTATAACTGTGCGTGTGGTGTGTGAGTGCACATAGCAAACACAGAAACGTCCGGGAGCGAGGAACAAAACACAAGATTGTTTATGAGGGGGACGCTTTCACAGTCATGCACACAGAGTTTGGGGGGTTAGAGAGAGAGACAGGCATGGTATGACATGACAAACAGCCTTTTCAACATACGTCTACTCATTTAATCATTATACAGTATAAAATAAAAAATATTTTAAAAAATCTAACAAAAAAACAGACACAAACATGCACTAAAAGACATTTGATATGAAGTAGGAGGTAAGAGAGACCAGAAGAGAACATATATATATATATATATATATATATATATATATACACACACATTCAGACCCCCACACACACACACACACA
>NW_015654936.1:88217-97653 GCF_001515625.1 Sinocyclocheilus rhinocerous
TCATGCCTACAGTTACGGCTCGTAGGGTCTATAACAAGCTACTTCCCGGGTTGGTGACATCACAAACCCTGAAATTTACATAAACCCCACCCCCGGGAACATGCAACAAAGGGGGCGAGGCCATGTTGCACTGCTTTAGAGAAGAGGAAGAGTTGTTGCCATGCCGTCAAAACTAGGGGTGCTCGAAAAAATCTATTCATATATGAATCGCGATTCTGTCTTCTAACGATTCTAATGGATTCAAAAGCTTCAAAATCAATGTTCTAAAGCAGCGTTTTTTTATCATTTTCCTTGCGTTCCCCTGCTCTGCACACGCTCTGCTCTGCATCTCTCTCTCTCTTTCTCTCATTCAGATCATCATCTCGTCACAGCTCTATCAATGAACTGAGTTCCAATTATACACTTTATGTCTATAGACAGACAGATATTTTCCACATAGCAATGAGAAGCGTTAAACACGGATGTGCACGCGATTGCCATGGTAGTGAGCAATACTTGCTGGCAAACACTTCTTACTGTTACAAAAATGCTACAACGCAATGATGTATTCTGCTGTATTACAGCTTTAATCAGGATAAAACCATATATTAAAAGCTATCATAAGCAGTAGCATTTACAAATAACAGCGCATCTAAAAGTATGAGATAACAACAAACAAAAAAACATACCATTCTGAAACGTCCTGTAAGAGCCGTGCTTGCACAGGTTCTGCACGATCCTCTTCACTAATATTCTCTGGGTCTCAATCGGGCTCAAACTGATAAGCAATACTGACGATGCCATTGTTTACAATACAACCGGAGCACATGCCACTGAGGTTAGAGGTGTGACGTTTCTGGACTGCACTAGGCGGTTTAGCGAATCATGGCACACTAGGCCAGCTAACCAATCTGAGCCCATTGCATATTTCTGAGGGAGGGGCTTCATAAAACCAGGAAATCATCAGAGCGTTCATAGGAGAAGGGACAGAGCAGTGCAGAATAAAGGTAAATTATGTGAAAAATAATGTGCTTTTTTTAAATGAAGCATTAACACATGTTAGACTGCACCCCATAAACACAATCAAGCATAGAAAAAAGCAGTCAACCACCCCTTTAATGTAAATTTGTTCAATTCTACATCACAAAATTGGTGCCGTGACACATGTGAAAGATTTATTTAAAAATTGTTTTCGGAAAACGTAATGTAAATTTGTTAATTTCATATTTTGATGAAATACTTTCATCAATTTCATAATAAATTTCACCATCTTGATTTTTTTTTTTGACAATTTGACTTTCTTTTTAACAAAATCCAGATTAGCCATTGCATATCAGTCTTACCATTGCATAGTAGTTGCTGTTGACCATGATTGGTCCTCGACCTCTGAGGTAAATATACTCCTCCCACCAGTCGCTGACCTGAGAGAATTACAGTAGAACAAAGTCAAATATTCATAATACAAGGTATGTGTAACAATCAGTCCACTGAAGGCAAGTTGTAAGAACCCATGTGCAGCTTTTATTTAACAAAGTGATATCCAAAATCCAAACAAAGAAAGACTTGACTTGACACAAACTCGACTCGGCATGAACAGACTTAACTTAAACAGACTTGACTTGACTTGAACAGACTTGACTTGGCATGAACAGAAACACAAACTCACCAACAGCAGGTTACACGAACCATACTCGACCAGAGACAATAGGTGCGTTCGACTTAACGCAGCGCTGCACAGATCGATCAAATTCTGACTTGAAGCAGTGCATGCCGGTTAAAAATTTTGTCCGACTTGAGACGGCGCCGACGCCACATGACTGTCATGTGTGGCATCAAAGTGCCGTGATAGCGTTTCGAGAGCAGCCGGCTGACTCAGCCGCCGCAGTTTCTTCAGTTTCTTCAGTTTCACAATTGGCCAGATTCACCGCATGACAACGATCACGTGTGTTTCGGGTTTATTCTAACCTTTTCAATTCCAATAATGGCCACAAATCTGTGTTTTTAGAACAGTAAAAGCTTTTTTAATGTAGTCGCAATGTTATATTGAGTCACGTTTATCATAAAACACTGATAAAAGCATATTTACCCCCACTTTATTAGTATTTAAATAGTATATGATTATGTTGAACTTTATTCTTGAACAGATGGCGCTGTATTAAGCAGTATATAAAAAGTGTTTCTGTTGCTCATGAAAACATTTCAGAAATGTCTGTGTATTTGACAAATATTGCATTTAATTCACTTCATCTGTGACAGAGTATGCAAACCGCGCTAGAGTCACTACCGCAAGCAGAAAGTGCTCGACTGCAAGCGGCTACTCTCGATGACTGCCGTCTGTAGCCGTGGTTCAAGTCGAACACACCTAATGGCAACATGAGGGTTATAAATACCAAACAATAAGAGTCACAAGACACAAACCAACCAATGGGAAACAAGGCACATGACTAAAGCAACCAATCACAACATGACACACAGACAAGAGTAGCACATGACATGATCACACGAGGGGCAAGGAACACACGACAGGAACATAAAACAAGGCAAAATATCAAAATAAAAGACCAGAAAACCTGAACAAGAAACAAAACCCAAATCCCACGTTACAGCATGACACAAATCTCAAATAAAGATAACTTAAAGGGGTCATATGATGCGATTTCAATTCGCACAAATCGCAAATAAAGATAACTTAAAGGGGTCATATGATGCGATTTAAATTTTTCCTTTCTCTTTGGAGTGATACAAGCTCTTGGTGCATAAAGAAGACCTGTAAAGTTGCAGAGACTAAAGTCTCAAATCCAAAGAGATATTTATTCGGCCAATCACAACGCATTGGATAGCTGGCCAATCAGAGCACACCTCGCTTTTTCAGACCGATGAGCTTTGTAAAAATCGACGCGTTTCAGAAAGGCAGGGCATAGAGGAGAAACAATAATGTACAGTATGTGGAAAATAATGTGTTTTTTTAACCTTAAACCGCATAAACACATTTCATTACACCAAATACACAAAACAATGTTCTTTTTAGCAACATCATATGACCCCTTTAAGGTTCATTATTTAGGAAGCTTCATGCTATTTTGAAAGAAAGGCAAACTTGAAAAAGGTTGAGGCATTTTTATAATGAGATATAACAAGACTGCACTTTAGAAAAAAAAAAGTTCCCAAAATCCCTCAAGAAAATCTGTTGAGAGTGATTCTGAATAGTAGAAAAAGAGCAAACTCACATAATTGGAGGCCCACCAGGATTTGAGCTTCAAGTACCATTGCAGTCTGGGGCCCAAGTTCTTCTCAAAGTCCTTTGCCAACCCCTCCATACGTTTGTACTGTTCATCATCCATCAGAGGACGAGCTGACTCAAGATACTGAAAAAAACAATAAAGATGTGAAGAAGTGAGGGTACTTAAAAAGAAGTGCACTACAAAAAAAAAATCAGTCATTGACCTATTAATAAATTAGATATTTTTAAAATGCAATAAAAATGCTTTGCTTACTCTTCTAACTGTGTCTTTTACAGGAGGCACTGGTAACCGTGGTAGTGAACTCTGGAAGCTGTACAGCATTGGCTTTGGCCCCGAAAATAACTTCACTAACACCTGTGTGAATAGCGTTAATACTGGGTCAAGAGTCAAACATGAGACAAGCATGATTCTTCCAATTATAAAACTAGACAAGTTCTAGTGAACAGCTATATATCAAAAGCTGACACAATGACGCAGAGAAAACTTCAAAAGAAATATGCAATTATCAGAACAGTGCTGAAATTATGTTATAAAACAAACTTATTAGACTTTGGACTCTCTCTGAATATACTCTAGGGAAATATTTACAAAGCTGGGTGTGTTAAAGGTATAGTTCACCTAAAAACCAAAACTCTGGGTCATGTGGACTACAAAAATGGCCAATATTTGCATAATATAGCATATTATTTGGGTGAATTATTCTTTTAAGTGATCGATTCTCCATCAAGGCCACACTCACCAACCAAATTTTTGTTTTTAAGTTCAAAGATCCATGGCGATTGAACATCCAGCCGTGCCAGGACAGCAAGTACTTGAGGACATTTCTCATTACGAAAGTCACAGCAATCCACAATCCGGTCCCAATCAGCACACCACCAACAACACGCTGCCCTTCTTCTGTTACGTACTTACTGAAGGGAAATACAGCTGTTAAGTTAGAAATTAACTGCAGTGCCCTTTCCGAAACACTGTAATAATTCATTATTATTAGTTTACTAATAATTTTTTTAATTATTAAAATGATAAAATATTTAATCAGCATAGATCACTACTTCAACACTAGTTAAGGAATGCTAAGTAATGATTTGTTATTATCAGCACTGTAGCTACACTGTAAGTATTGAGTACATGAGTGAAAGGTATAATAAGATTTTCAGAGACATGGAATTGTTTGTTATGACTACTCATAAAATAAGCTGGTGAACTGCGTGTGATATACAGTAGTAATAAAACACATTTCTTGTATAACATTGTAATCTGCTTTGAAGATATTAGATTGAAAGAACTACAAAGAGAAACATCTGATGCTTGAGCTTTTCATTAGCAACGGATTTCAAAAGTTCTATAAAGTCTCCTGCTACAGTTACAAAATAAAGTTATGAAAACAACACAACAAACACAAACCAAACAAATGCAAAACAAAACAATAAAAGCACTAGTTAAACTACAAAGCAAGAATCAGACCTTTGTGTTTGTATATGTCTTTGGACAGCTATACTTTTTTAACAAAAAACAAAACAAAACAAAAAAAACTAAAACTACAAAGCAAGAATCAGACCTTTGTGTTTGCATATGTTTTTGGACTTTTAACAGCTACACTTTTTTAACAAAACAAAACAAAAAGCAAAACAAAACTAGATAAAACTAAAACACAGCAAAGAATCAGACCTTCATGTTTGCATATGACTTTGAATTTCTGACAGCTATACTTTTTTCCTATTAACAACTTCTTGCAAGATTGTCATGTTATTGACTTATTTACAGGGTATCTTCCAAATGTATCATAATAAATTGCTAATAACTAATGACAAAAAGGTGACTGTTGTTTAGTGGTTTACCTGATTGGTAGGTGTTTTGACAGTTTAGTGAACATCCCAAGGGATGGGTCTATTTTGGCATATTTGGTGGTAGACATGTAACCCACCAAAACAACCAGGAGCCCCGAGGGACTTCCTGGATAGACTCCAGTCATGACACCATTCTACGGAAACACAAAATAATCTAATATTAAACAAATATTAATATAATAAAACATAGTTCTATTCAAATGGGCTTTGCAATCATTTTCAAAGCACAAACTATCCTGAAAAAATCAATTTAACATTGATATTTCAAAGTGACACTCAGAGCTGATTAGATAATGTTACTCATGTACAGTAACTCTTTAATCAGTTGGATAAGGAGGTCAGTTGTGAGGTCACCTTGAACCTGATGAACCTCTTCTTCCAGGAGTGGATGCCAGACAGGTAGATCTGGCGCAGGGCCTCGTGACACAGGTGCAGGTCGATGCCATCAGGAGTGACGGTGAACTGGAAGGCCACAGCCTGATGTGCTTCTGCCATGCTGACTGTACACTCACACTGTGACAGAGAAGAGTAAGACAGCAGTTAGACAAGAGTCATAATCAACATAGGTAATATACATGACTCAAAGTTCAGAGGACTGTGCTGGAACTTTCTAAATGGTTACTATGATAATGTGAGAAAAAATAAAATA
The DNA here is from genome assembly GCF_001515625.1 of Sinocyclocheilus rhinocerous. Taxonomy (NCBI): domain Eukaryota; kingdom Metazoa; phylum Chordata; class Actinopteri; order Cypriniformes; family Cyprinidae; genus Sinocyclocheilus; species Sinocyclocheilus rhinocerous. The sequence continues at coordinate 93,935 of NW_015654936.1, forward strand.
AAAATAAAACAACAACTACTGCTCCATGATACAGTGATTGTATCATGCAGTAATATTCGAGGCCACTAGTGAAAATGCTATTTAATACAACATTTTCATTAAAAATTGTATCAGCAAATAAGTTTTTCACAATTTGAATGGAAAAAAAAGAAATAAAGGAATAAGTCACCAACAAATTTGCAGAAAATCTACTCGCCCTCAGGCCATCCAAGTTGTACATGAGTTTGTTTCTTCATCAGAACAGATTTGGAGAAATGTATGGAGAAATGTAGCATTACATCACTTGCTCACTAATGGGTCCTCTGCAGTGAATGGGTGCCATCAGGCTGAGAGTCCAAATAGCTGATAAAAACATCACAATAATCCACAAGTAATCCACACCACTCCAGTCCATCAGTTAACGCCTTGTGATGTGAAAACCTGCTTATTTGAAAGAAACAATTCCATCTTTAGGGTGTTTTAACTTTAAAATGTCACTTCTGTCCAAATTCAATAACCCATAATAACGCCTCCTCAGATTTCTCTGCCTTCACGAAGCAGCCAATTTAGCCCTTCTGTTGCGGTTTTTCTGGCCCGATATTCAGACTGTTTTTCGTTGAGCTTTCTTCATTTGCACTTTGGCGACTGCCATAGTGGAACACTGTTTTCCTTGCGGTGAAGTAGGGGTGGGAATCTTTAGGCACTTCATGATCCGATCCGATTCCGAGAGTCACGATCCGATTCCAAAACGATTCTTGATCTACTTAATCTCTGTAAGTCAGTACTGCCATCTTATAAATAGGGGTGTGAATCTTCACTGGTTTCACGATTCAATTCAATTACACTTTAAAAAATGCTGGGTTGTTTCAACCCAACTTTGGGTCAAATATGGACTAACCCAACTTTTGGGTTAAAAATTTAATGTAAAAATTTAACCCAACGGTTGGGTTAGTCCATATTTGACCCAAAGTTGGGTTGAAACAACCCAGCATTTTTTAGAGTGTACGATTATCATGTCAACAATTCGATTCAACTCAATATCACTATGCGTCACATTCTCAATTTTCAATATTACTGCACATGACTACATTTTCATATACATTTTATATAAAATGTATTTTGTGCAAATTTTACTTATTATTTTTTTAAATTAAATTATATAAGCAGGCTACTTTTTAAAATAATTACTTATTTTAAAAATAAGTGTTCTTTAAGTAGGCTATCCGAAAGTTTACAGACAATCATAATTATGTTTTTTTTTCTTTTTTTGCTGTTTGATTATTACTGATGAGATCACAGACAGTGGAAACTTTAACAGGCTGCATTCACACTGATTCACACTAATGCACATTTCTATTTCGATATATCAAATGTTTTGTCCAGTTCTGAAAACATAACTGACTGTGTTTACAACAGTTTCATATAAAAGTATTCGGAGATGCAAGTGCATTTAACCGCAGCCGCGATCAAGCTTCAGGACATCAAAGCGACACCACACGAGCGACAACACACACAGTAAGTGTGTTAAGTGTTTGGGTTTTTTGCATTCGCGTGAGGTGGTTTACGGCGCTTCTAAGTGTAAATTCTGTGAAATTCTCCGTTCAAACCGTTCATACGTTTCTGCCCACTTCTAACACGCTCTCCTCATTTGGTTCTGTCACATCCGCCATGCCTCCCTACTCAGCGCGTTTCGGTGTGCAGTAATTGTTCAGTCTCACTCTCTTTTGATGTGGGGGATGGGAGACGCACCAGGCTTTCTCCCCTTACCACCTATTTCTTTGTCACCTGCTGCTCACGTGATAGATGACACGTGCAGTTCTCTACCAGAGCCAGCAGACCTGTACCAGTCACAGACCAGGTCCTCACATCGGTTCCTGTGGGCTTCCTCATCCCGCATCATGACGCCAGAGGCTCTCCTTCGTGGTGGATGATGTTATCCCCTCCGGACCATCTCGGCACCCCAACACAGGGGGGTCCTCTAGTCTGCAACACTGCTTCCTCTATCGCAGTTCTTTCACGAATGGAAGCATCTACCAGGGGTATCGCCTTGGGTTCGCCGCACATTTCAGTTCGGTTAAACACTTCAGTTCTGTCGCAACTCCGCAACTTCAAGATGTTGAGCGCGGAAGGCTATTATGTCACAGAATTCGTGCAGGAGACTGGTTTGTCACTGTTGACCTGAAAGATGCCTATTTTCATATTCAGGTTGCTCGGCGGCACAGGAAGTTCCTCAGGTTCGCCTTTGGGGCAAAGGCTTACCAGTACAAGGTTCTTCTCTTTGGCCTGGCCTTGACACCAAGGACATTCAAAAAGTGCATGGATGCTGCTCTGGCCCCATTGAGGCTCCAGTGCATCCGTGTACTCAATTATCTGGACGATTGGCTCCTTTTAGCCCACTCCATGGAATTAGTGAGTTACCACAGGGATGTCCTCCTTCGCCACATTCTGTTTCTTGGCCTAAAAAAAAGAATGTTCTGACCCCCTGACTGTTTTCTTGGGGGTTCACTTGGATTCCGTTCAGATGCAGGTCTGTCTGGCTCCTGCCTGGATTTCCCGCCTCAACACATGCTTGCCCCGCTTCAAGCTAGGCCATCATGTTTCTGTGAGCACTTGTCACAGGCTCTTGGACCTCATGGCAGCAGCCTCCCCGGTGCTGCCCCTGGGGCTGCTTCATATGAGGCCATTCCTTTGGTGGATGAAACATTTAAGGATCCGCTTGAAGGGACCAGCCTTTCGCTTATTAAAGGTGTCACGGAGTTGCTTCTGCGCCCTTTCAATATGGCGGGACCCCCTCTTTCTTCTGAGAGGGGTCAGAATGAGCGCTGTTACCGTCGCCAAATGGTTACGACGGATGCCTTTATGATGGGCTGGGGCACGGTCTACAAGGACAGACCAGCGTGCAGAGTTTGGACGGGAGAGTTCCTCTCTTGGCACATAAACAGCCTGGAGCTGAGAGCCATCTCTCTGGCACAGATACACTTTCTCCCCTCACTACAGGGGGTGTCATGTGATTGTCAGGATGGACAACATGGCAGTGGAATCTTACATAAACCGCCAAGGGTGGTTCACGGTCACGCACCCTAGACAGGCATGCGTGCCATCTTCTCCTTTGGGCTCAAGGCAGACTCCTTTCCCTGAGAGCGGTTTACGTCCTGGGGCCTTGAACCTCGCAGCGGAATTTCTGTTGAGACAGAAGCTAAGATCAGGGGGATGGATGCTGAACCGACAAACAGTAGCCCAGATTTGGGACTTGTTAGGCAGGGCAGAAATGGACCTCTTTGCATCGCAGGAGTTGTCGCAATGCCCACTTTGGTTCTCCCTGAGTCCCCCAGCATCTCTGGGCATAGATCTGTTTGCTCACCCATGGCCGGATCTGAAACTGTATGCATTTCCATCTGTCAAGTTGAATTCTGGCAGTGTTGTGCAGCGTTCTGGTCATCTCAGACGTGGTTCTCGGTAGGGTTGGGTACCGAAACCAGTTGTTTTCTTAATCCCGCTCCCGCTCCCGCTGATTTCCGCGATTTCGTGTCCACTTCTTTAAACATTCTAATATTGTATATAATTTTGTTGCATCAGGGAGCCGCTCTCAGTATGCGGAGTATTTAAATATTTTTGAACGACCCTCTAACACTAGCATTCCCTATTCTTTATCTATTCTTTCTACTTGTTTTCTTTTTATTTATTATAAAAACAAAATAAGCAAAAAAAAAAAAAAAATTGCTACTTATGATGTTAGGTGA
>NW_015654936.1:97786-101598 GCF_001515625.1 Sinocyclocheilus rhinocerous
AAAAAAAAAAAACGATACCCAACCCTAGTTCTCGGAGCTGATTTTTCTTTTAGATCGCCCTCCGTGGGAGATTCTGATCAGAAAAGTTCTGCTATCTCAGCTTCAAGGCAAGATCTGACACCCTCAACCCGAGATCTGGAAGCTGTGGGTATGGCCCATAAAAGGCCACCAGCTTTTACTTATAGTCTTCCTGCTGATGTTAAGGAGCCTGTCGCTAGTGCCAGAGCCCTTTCCACGAGGAGGCTGCATTCCTCCAAGTGGAAGGTCTTTGAGTCATGGTGCTTAGCCCATGCGGTGGACCCAGTCAGCTGCCCTGTAGGTCCAGTGCTGGAGTGCCTGCAAGAAAAATTTGCGGTGGGAGCGGTTGCTACTACCCTGAGAGTTTATGTCGTGGCATCGCCTCTCGGAGAGAGTTGGATGAAGTTAATCTGGGGAGACATCAGTTTGTCTCCATGTTTATGCATGGGGTTCGGTGTCTGAAGCCAGCATGCACCCTTGGAGTTCCTTCTTGGGACATGTCAGTCGTCTTGGAGGGCTTAATGGAAGCTCCTTTTGAGCCCTTGGAGTCAGCTCCAGAGTGGATTTTGACTCTCAAGGTTACTCTTTTGCTGGCGCTAACTTCTTTGAAGTTGGGGATTTGCAAGCTCTTTCTGTCAGCGAGGCGTGTATGGACTTCGCACCGGGTCTGGTCAAAGTAACCTTACGACCCAGGTCGGGCTATGTTCCCAAGGTTTTGTCCACATCATTTTGCTCTCAGGTGGTTACCCTTCACTCTTTCCATCCTCCTCCTTTTGCTTCAGGCGAGGATGTGAGACTTCACATGCTCTGCCCTGTACAAGCTTTGAAGCTCTACATGGACCGCTCTAGCGCTTTAGCTTGGCGTGTTTGGTATATCGTTCCCATTGCGTCATAGCTACGCAGCGTCGAGTGAACCTATGAAAGAGAACGTCTCGGGTTACTTGCATAACCCATGTTCTCTGAGTAGGGAACAAGATGCTGCGTCTGCTGCCAAGCTCCTCGTGCTGCCGAAAAGAGGCCTTTTTCGGCAGAGAAATCTGAGGAGCAGATGGCGCGTTCACCAGTATAAGGATGGCGACATAAGAGCGTCGAGGCAGCGCCCACGCCATCAGCCAATTTATTACCATGATTCTATACGGGCTTCAGACAATCGGCACACACAGAGGGCGTTCCCATTGCGTCATAGCTACGTAGCGTCTCGTTCCCTACTCAGAGAACATGGGTTACGCAAGTAACCCGAGACATTTTGGACTGTTTTTTCTTGTAAACAGTGCTTGATCTGTGCACATTTGTCTACTGATTCAGACCAGAGAACTTTTTCACTGGAGAAACAATATTGCAGTACATATCGTATTTATAATATATTACTGGTTTGAAGTTAAAAGCCTCTTAGGGTGCTTTCACACCTGGCCTGTTGTTTCGGAACCTGCCGCATTTCCCCCCTCAGCTCGGCTTGTTTGGGCATATCAACAAGACAATCGCGCCAAAACAATCGGTCCGAGATCGCCTGAACGAGGTGGTCTCGGCTCGATTGAAAACGAACTCTGGAGCGGTTCGGTTATAGTGGGACTCCTGCTCAAAATTATAAATTATGATAACGACAGCTACAAAAAAACCCAACAATAAGCCCGCGAAGCTGTTGTCGTTCTATCCTGACGGATGACAGCTGTGACAGCTAAGTGGAATCCCGGAAAATAAACCGTGGAACTTTGACCAATGAGACAACAGTTTACTCGCGCGTGACTTGTATTAACAAATTTGGTCCGTTTAGAAACTTTGCCGTGTGAAAGCGAACCGCACCAAGAATAAAAAGCAACATTGTAATAATTTTAATCCCTGTTTCGGAACAAAGCAATCGATCTACAGGTGTGAAAGCACCCTAAAAGACAGGTTTGTTTCTTACAAACATGCAGCTTTCTGTTTCACATTATGTTAATTGATGGACTGGAGTGGTGTTGATTACTTGTGGATTATTGTGATGTTTTTATCAGCTGTTTGGACTCTCTTTCTGACGGCACCCATTCACTGCAGAGGATCCATTGATAAGCAAGTGATGGAATGACAAATTTCTCCATATATGTTCCCATGAAGAAACAAACTCATATACATCTTGGATTGGGTGAACTATTCCTTTAAAAAGGAACATGAACAAACATTGTTATACTGCATGACACAACAGAGCGGATTACAGAATGTGCTTTATTCATGACCTCGGTGACCTTTCACAAGCGCTTGTATTGTAAACATCGCTCTGATATAAATAAAGGCGCATGGATGTTTGATACGTCACAATGACATCTGACAATGACAACAATCATAACATGAAAGTTCAAACAATGTATTATATTTACATAATAAATACAGGTCTGAGATCATTGACAACATCAGATATAATGCTTAAATGGCATTCTAAAGTGTGTATTTAGGGTTTATGTCCTTGTCACTTTTTCAAAACCAAGGTGTATTCACCTCTCTTATGTTAAAAGATGATAAACTGGTTTGTACAAGAAACAGGCAGACCGAACTCTTCTCTGAACCAGGTAGACAACTTCATTCAGTCGTTGAATTACATGAACAATGCTTAAGCTACAAACCACTGATTTACTACAAACACAACCATACTATTATACACTTGTGTTAATTGTATTTAATCTTGAAATGTAATGCAGATGAAATTAAATTAAAGGCCACTTAAGTGTACTTGAAGAGAGTTCACTTTCTTGACTATGTCTCTTTACGGCAATTAAGTAAAATTTTTAAAAAGTGCATTTTGCAATCATCTCAAATCAAAAGTTTGAAAGTACATTTTAAATCATTATTTTAATAATATTTTATCAACTAAAGCACGTCAAATACAGAATCATAGTTTTAACTGTAATTAGTAATGTTACATTTCAAGATCATATATTTTAAATGACTAAATTATACCATTATTACAAATATATTTAAATACATGATATACACGTTTTAGAAATGACATTAAAATATATTTTAGTGTAAATCAGGACATTTAGCAGCTCACTAATCATATTTCAATGACAGTAGAAGTAATTGTGAAATTACTGTACACTACTAAAGTGAGTTAAAAAACACTCTAAAGGTCATCTAACTGCATTTAATATATGTACATTTAAACGATCATACATTTTCATTAGCATGCAATGAAGTGTATTCTTTGAATATTATTTCCGTATTAAGTACTCTTTTTAAAAGTGTGTCAAAGAGTACTTCCTTCTCTTTGACTCACAAGTTTTAGCACTAATGTTGTGCAGTGGTGTCCATTGTGGAGTCCTTGGAAACTAATTGCAAATGTCAGTAACCACATGGTTTCAATGCCATCTGAAAACAATTATGAATCTACACAGATTCTGTTGCACCACAACCACACACACCTAAAAAATAAATGTAAATGTATTAATATTATGACCAGTAGGACACAGCAACATTGGGTCAACCTGAATTTGGGGACTGAGAGACTGTTCAGGAAGACAAATATGAATATTTAAAAGTTTGTATTTAAATGCACAATAACTAATAAACTGTTCAGCATGCTATTTTAAGTGCTATTCTAATGTCATTAAACATATTATTATTATTATTATTATTATTATTATTAACACAGTATATAATATAATAAATTGCTGTTATTATTATTATAAATTAATAATACATTACAATATATTACAACTACACAGACTTTCTTGCTATCATCATCTTGCGCAGATCTAATAAAAAAAAATTACTATGAAGGTCATGTTTCGCGAAAGGGCGCTACGTTATGCCCCCCCCCCCCC
>NW_015654936.1:103982-109660 GCF_001515625.1 Sinocyclocheilus rhinocerous
CACGCACACACACACACAACAGCGGTGATCACGTGACGAGCCGGTGCGGATGGAAACTAGGCGAAAGGTCACGGGACTATGTTGATGTTACATGCTGCTCTACGCCATTATAGCTCAATATGTTTTAATAAGCTGGTATTAAATATTCCGCAACGTGTACCGAGTTATTTGATCAAACAATAGAAATAGGAACACATTGTATATCTATTTGCACAGTTCAAGCGAACTATTAAATTAAAGGGACAGCTCTCCAAAATATGAAAATTCATCATTTGGTCATACTAACGCTATTCCAAGCCTGTAAGACTATTTTTATTCTATGGAACACAAAATGACACGTTAGCCAAAATTTAGGGAATTGCATTCACTTTTACTGCATTTTTTTTTTCCTTACAGTGAAAATGACCACATACTGCATAATATCTCATTTAGTGTGGATTAACATGAGGGTTAGTAAATAATAATATAATTTTACATTTTGGATTACTTATTCCTGATTTAAATTGATAACATAGGGGTTATTAATATCTCTAACTGTAACAAATTAGGATGCGCGGGAAGCTATTTGATTTGTTGTATTGCGTCATAAAAAAAAAAAAATCTCAATAGTAAACTTACTTGGCACCGAAACAAATCGAAACTATGTAGCAAGAGGACAAACGCTTTGACAAATTCCCTGATAACATTGCAATCAATAACTAAAATCAAACATATTCCAACGCAGTTGTTGCGCGCACATAACAACAGTAACTAAGTGAACGTCCTTCTAACGTGCTTTCAGCTTTGTAGAGATGCCCTGACCTCGTTGTGCAGCATTCACCAGGTGCTCTTGTCATGCATGCATTTCTATACATAAAAACATAAATTACATCCTTGTTTTATTCAGAGAGAAACTGCGTTGCCGTCCGGAATCACCTTGTGTTTTCTGTGGCATACCCGTCATAAAAAAAAAACAAATCTCAATAGTAAACTTACTTGGCACCGAAACAAATCGAAACTATGTAGCAAGAGGACAAACGCTTTGACAAGTTCCCTGATAACATTGCAATCAATAACTAAAATCAAACATATTCCAACGCAGTTGTTGCGCGCACATAACAACAGTAACTAAGTGAACGTCCTTCTAACGTGCTTTCAGCTTTGTAGAGATGCCCTGACCTCGTTGTGCAGCATTCACCAGGTGCTCTTGTCATGCATGCATTTCTATACATAAAAACATAAATTACATCCTTGTTTTATTCAGAGAGAAACTGCGTTGCCGTCCGGAATCACCTTGTGTTTTCTGTGGCATACCATAAGGACAAGAATATACCAGGCAGGCGTTGCGCTCGCGCACTTTCACCTACTTCACCGCTGCACGAGCTCCCCGTTCAGTCTCACGCAGCTGCTTAAAATACAGTTGATTCATTCTGGAATCTTACCTCTACGTCTCTTCGTGAGATATGGACGGTGTGGATTACGGTTTGACTTCAGGAGACGCACCGTTTTGCCGCCGCCTGCTCTTTTTAAGTGTAAGCTATGAATGAATGTAATAATAAGGGTAATTCACTAGACACGCCCCTCGCCGTGACGTCACGCCGCAGCGATAGCGGCGCCTTGTAGGATTGTACATGTGACATTACAGGATTTAGATTGTTTTCTCCGATATGTATTTACAAACAGGGAAAAGTGTATATATATATATATATATATATATATATATCTTACAGTATATGTACAGCTTATGTATAGCAATAGATAGATAGATAGATAGATAGATTTTATAGTTATATTATAAAAAATAAAAGTACATATATATGAAGCATACAATATACTTTTTTAGTTTTTATATAATACGATTTTATAAAATAGATTGCTATTATATTTATATCTATATTTATATTTTATAATGTAAATTGTGAATGTGACATCAAAGGATTCAGATTTTGCTCTCTCGCATATATAACTATAAACAGGGAAACATTGAAATATCCAGGAATTTTAGATTTGTGACTCTCCTAGAACTTCTAGATTTCTTCTATTGTAAATATAAAATATAACGTTCTTTTTTAGATAAAATTATTAAGCCATATATTGTAAGATATATAGAGAGAGAGGGAGATATATACTGCTTAAATATATTTTGCAATATAGATAGATAGATAGATACATAGATAGATGATAGATAGATAGATAGATGATAGATAGACAGACAGACAGACAGATAGATAGATAGATAGATAGATAGATAGATAGATAGACAGACAGACAGACAGACATACAGTGCGTCTGCTGCGCCATCCGCCATTCATTCATTGCGGAAATCATGATTTATAGTATTACCGTATTGGCCCGAATATAAGACGACCCTGATTATATATCTTTTTCCAGATGTACCTTTTGGAAAAAGGCTTTTTAAAAACCAAATCTTGTTTTTTTGCTGAAATAAATCCCGGAAAAGATCGATTCGCGGCTTTTGAGAATCGATATCGAATCGATGTCATTTAAAAAAAACGATTAATCGAAAAATAAATTTTTCTGCCCAGCCCTAGTTATAAACTTACGTTTCTTCTTTTAAGTTCTGTAACTGTTTTAGTAAATGTCTGTAAAGTTCCATAAACTTGTTTCATAAACTGTTTATTCTGTGTATTAAATGCTGCTCCATCTGAAAGCACGTGATGGGGATTTACTACTAATCACAGAACCGGCTTTACTGATCATCGCATTCGATTATTTGCACAGCCCTACTTGTGTTTTGTAAACATCTGTAAAGTGTCATAAACTTAAGTATGCTAAAATGTTATGTTTATAAAACAAGTTTACGAAACTTTACAGTCATTTACTAAAAACAAGTTACAAAATTTAACAGATGAAACTCAAGTTTTTGACACTTTACAGATGTTTTCAAAACATGAGTTTCATCTGTGAAGTTCTGTAACTTGTTGTTTTAGGAAACGTCTGTAAAGTTTCATGAATGTCAAATTTAACAAACATTTGTTTTGTAAGTATCTGTAAATGTTTAATCTGTAAAGAGTTTCATCTGTTAAGCTCTGTGACTTGTTTTAGTAAACCTCTTTAAGCTGTCTTTAATGTGTTTCATAAACATCCGTTAAGTTTGTTTTTAACTTGTAATAATGTTGTGTAAAACTGAGTTTTCTGACTTCTGACTATCTAGAACACTGAATTTCCATCTCCTACCCAAGACTGTAAAGAGAAGAGTTTATGCCCTGAAGAGGCTCCAGCTCCAGAGCGCCAACATAGAGGCCAAGTTCTATGAAGAAGTCCATGAGCTCGAGAGGAAGTATGCTGGCCTCTACCAGCCCATCTTTGACAAGGTATGCAAAGGACTCTCTGTAATACCAGGCGTTCTGTTTAAACACGCTCTGTGTTAGGTCGGAGCTGGTCCACTGAAGTATTTAACCCCTCACAAACCTGAAACGCTTTCTCCAGCATGAAAGTTGACCTTCAGGCCTTGCTGTTTGCCTGTACATTACCAATATGTGACCCTGGACCACAGAACCAGTCACAAGGGTCTATTTTGTGAAATTTAGATTTATAAATCATCTGAAAGCTGAATAAATAAGCTTTCCATTGATGTATGGTTTGTTAGGATCGGACAATATTTGGTTCGAGATACAACTATTTGAAAATCTGGAATCTGAGGTTGCAAAAAAATCTAAATATTGAGAAAATCACCTTTAAAGTTGTTAGAATTAAGTTCTTAGCAATGCATATTACTAATAAAAAATTAAGTTTTCATTTTGACCCGTACAATGTATTGTTGGTTAATGCTACAAATATACCTCAGCGACTTAAGACTGGTTTTGTGGTCCAGGGTCACATATGAGTGCTAAAGTCAGTCCAACAGAACGAATGTCCAACTGCTCTCATTCAAAACTGTCCATTTCCTTGTCTGGAGACAAGTTAGTAGTTCAACTTTTACCCACAATGCATATAAAGGGAATCCAGCCTTCTTGTTACAGGCCTGTCCAAAGAGATCCAAAGGGTCCAAAGAGAATTCATTGCTTTGGTTTTGTGTTGCACACTTGTTTACGAAATGAATGCTATAAGTGTTTTGCCCTTGAAATGATGATGTCATGCATATGAAATGATGATGTCACAGCACAATGATCCTTTGTTCAGAGACGGGACATTGTGGCTGGCGCCGTTGAACCCACAGATGAGGAATGTGAATGGCAAAGTGACAGGGAGGAAGAGGATCTTGCTGTAAGTGGATACTTGTGAGAATACTGAAAAAATTTATCATATCAATTGCAAATTTCAATTTTCAAGCATTCTGCTTTCTTGGCAAAGCATTTTTTTTTTTTTTGCTGGAAGCCCTGAGCTATTGAAAAGCCCAATTGGAGGATGAAATGATAATGGTCTGTTTAACAAAATAATTTTCACGCACAGGAAGATTTGCAGAAAAAAGCTGCTCTGGAGGAGAAGCAGGCAGATTCAGCCGTCGCCGATGATCCGAAAGGAGTCCCGGAGTTCTGGCTCACCATCTTCAAGCGTGTGGATATGCTGGAAGAAATGCTGCAGGTTGCATTACTTCTCCTTAATTAAAGGGGTCATCGGATGCCCGTTTTCCACAAATTGATATGATTTTTAGGGTCTTATTGAAAATTCTGTAACATAGTTTGGTTAAAATTTCTCAATGGTAGTGTAAAACAACACTGTTTTTGCCCTGTCAAAAACAGCTCTTTTCAGAGCATGCCGTTTTATTGCATTCCGCTTTAAATGCAAATGTGCTCTGCTCGCCCCGCCCCTCTCTTCCGAACTGCTCTCTGAGAGACGGTAAACTTTAGCCGCATTCATCGTGAAACTTGCTAACTAGCACATTATTAGGAAAGGCAATTTGCAAAGATTCATTAAAAAACCTTACACTCACTCCTTCTGGTGGTGAAGCTGTATCACGAATGATTCGCGCGAACATAAATGCATTTATGTAGATCGGGGGCAAACGTAATCCACTGCGTCTTCAGCGGCTCAGATGTCGGGAGTTGACGTCAGACAGGCATCTGAGATCGGCTTGATTTGAGAAAAGGGTAAAGATTTTAGTAGATAAAAAAAAAAACACTGGGTGGATCTTTATCATTATAGGGTGGTTGTGTACACACACTGCCAACACACATTTCAGTTCAAACAACTTGTGAAAGTGCATGTAGCATCCGATGACCCCTTTAATATCTTCGCAAAAAACATTTGCAAGAAACATGTTTATATTGCAGTCAGATTAACATTTTGGACCTGTCTTTCTAAGCAACCTGTTTTTAGAAATTTTTTTTTGTTTGTTTGTTTGTTTGTTTTTTTAGTTAAATTTAATTATGATAGAAAGGTGATAAAATATTGGATAATTTGGGTTTTCATTACAATTTTAAATAGAAATTAACAGTAATTTTGTGAAATTATAAAGCAAAAAGCCTTGCTTTACAGTTAATTTTCTTTGATTTAGGGCTGTTTATGTACAACGAGCCATTGGGCAATAATTATAATAATAAATAAAGAAATAATTATTTTCATTGATATTAATATTATTATTATTATTATACATTTGTTTTCTAATTTGGTGTTTAATTATATAAATAATAAAACTGTAACCTTGCATTATAATGAATTTGCCATGGTTTATGGCTGTTATTATGCACAAAAACCGTGGGGCTTGGTCCGTACGGATCGCGGATCAACTACGATCC
>NW_015654936.1:109733-123872 GCF_001515625.1 Sinocyclocheilus rhinocerous
TTCGAGTCCCGGCTCGTGGACCTTTCCCGATCCCGTCCCCCTCTCTCTCTGCCACTTCGCTTCCTGTCATTACTCTACTATCCTATCAAAATAAAGGCAAAAAAAAAAAACATTTATTAATTTCTTATTTGGTGTTTAATTATATAAATAATAAAACTGTAACCTTGCATTATAATGAATTTGCCATGGTTTATGGCTGTTATTATGCACAAAAATACGTGCAACACGGCTGCATTTATTAGATCAAAAACTAGTTGTGAAATATTATTAGGGTTTCAAATAAGTGTTTTCTATTTGAATATATGTTAAAGGCAGAGCAAGTGATTTCTGGTAGCCAATGTTGATATTTGAAATCACCAAAACAAACACGACCCTACCCCAAAAGGGTAAGTGTTTTTGAAAAATCACATACCCTGCCTTTAAACCGAGATGTAAAGCTGAATTTTCAGCATCATTACTCATTTCTGATTATTATCAATGTTGAAAACAGTTGTGCTGCTTAATATTTTATTTTAAATCATGATATACTACCATGTAAAAGTTTAGGGTACTTAAAAAAATGAATAAAGATAATAATAATTAATACTTTTATTCGGCAAGGAAGAATTAAATTGATCAAAAGTGACAGTTAAGACATTAATAATTAGAAAAGATTTCAGTTTCAAATAAATGATGTTCTTTTGAACTTTCTATTCAACAGAATCCTGAAAAACAAATATGTTAAGCAGCAAAATGTTTACAACATTAACAATAACTATTATAATAATCGAGCACCAATGATAATTGATAATTGTGTAGCAAATCAGCATATTAGAGTGATTTCTGAAGGATCATGTGACACTGAAGACTGGAGTAATGATGCTGAAAATTAAGCTTTGATCACAGACATAAATTACATTTTCCAATATATTCAAATAGAAAACAGTTATTTTACTTGCAAGATTTTTTCTTCACAATATTACTATTTTTACTGCATTTTTGATCAAACAAATGTAGCCTTGGTGAACATAAAGAAACTTCCTTGCAAACTTGCCATTGCAAACTTTTGACCAGTAGTGTCATTTTTCCAAAAATACAGTATCTCACATACTCACTTTTGTGGCCAGCGGTTTAGACATTAATGGCTGTGTGTTGAGTTATTTTGAGGGGACAGCAAATTTACACAGTTATACAAGCCGTACACTGACTACTTTACATTGTAGCAAAGTGTAATTTCTTCAGTGTTGTCACATGAAAAGATATAATAAAATATTTACAAAAATGTGAGGGGTGTACTCACTTCTGTGAGATACTGTATGTGCTGCTCAGATTTTGCAGAAATGGCACCTCAATTTCTGTGGCTCATTCATGATGAGAGGACAACACTCTGCATTTACATTTGATTCAGTTCTTGACATAAATCTGGATTACCAGTGTCTCTAATTGCTGCGTTTTCCATTGTTCTCCAGCTGTAAGATTGACTGGCACAAAGGCAAAGACGTGACCGTCAAAATTGTTAAGAAGAAGCAGAAACACAAAGGCAGAGGGACTGTTCGGACGGTCACCAAAGAGGTTCCACAGGATTCATTCTTCAACTTCTTCAATCCGGTTAAAGGTAAGAGAAAATGTGGTTTCCCAGGCAGAAGAACAGAGAATCAGCATTAACAGCGCAACAAAAGACTAAGCCTCATCTCAGTTTGTGAAATAAACCTAAACAAATCTCATCGTTTGCTATTATGCAAGTGTGACACAGACTGAGTTATGCCATCCTCTTTGTACGATTTAATTAGACTGAAATCTTGGGATTAAGATAATTGAGCGTGTTTTCAAATGCTTTGACATCCTTTCTTGCATCATGCAAAGGCTTTTGTTGTTATGTTCTGTGTCAGGAAGTTCCTGAATAGGTTTGTTGGTTTGGCCAAATATCTCTTACTACCAATTAGTGGCTAATGATTGAATTAATCATTTTTACTGATGGAAATATGTCAACCAGGCACAATTCATTCTGTTATTTGAGCAACTGACAGAGAACTGTCTGTCATGAGGAATATCAACAATATCAGTTCCTTTGAAATTGTGTTTTTCGTGGGATATGTGTGTTTAGTTATAGTATATTTGTGTGCAAATGTACTTTTTAGTGTCTTGTGGACAGCAGGGGGCACCACGCAAGTATTTTTGCCTGAATAGATTTTCAGAATACTATTTTGTATGTAATGCAAGCGGTCTTCCTCCAGGGGGCGCTTGATAACGGAATCTCCCATTGAGCTCCATTCAAATCTGTCTCATTGGAGACATTTGGACAGTGACAAGTATGATCATTTGAATCTATCAATTCTACAGATTTTAATCGGCAAACAAATGGAAATCCGAGCAGTTTTTATACAATGATTTTTAAAAATCAATGTCTTGTAATCGAATTGTATTTGTCCGTCTTGACCCTCGCTGAGAAAAGTATTAGGGTCAATCTGTGTGCATATTCAGCAGCGATGCATCTGAAATATGACATTTTTAATAGTTATTGCATTGAACCATCTATTATGTGACCAATTAAGGACAACATAATAATAAAACCGTATAGTGTCACATAGTAATTTTCTCAAAAATCTAGTTAGTTGTAAAAAAATTAGTCGTGCTTCATAATTCATTGCTGATGTATTTTAGTGAAGACAACGTTTGCTAGTGGAACTGTCAAAAATGTATAGGTTTGCATGTGTATGCACAAATATATGTTTTCAACAAAGAAAGAAAATGGGAAACTCAGGAAGTGACAGAGGAGAACAAATAAGGGTCAATCACCTGCGTTGTGATTGGCTGATTTTAGAAGGAGTGTGGTTAAAGAACTCTGAATAGAAATCTTTTGTAACATTATACACTACCGTTCAAAAGTACTATTTTTTTTTTTAAAGAAATTAGTACTTTTTATTAGGCAAAGATATGTTAAATTGATCAAAAGTGATAGTAGAGACTAAAATTGTTACAAAAGATTTCTATTTTGAATAAATGCTGTTCTTTTTAACTTTTTATTCATCAAAGAATCCTAAAAAAGGTATCACATGTTCCAAAAAATATTAAGCAGCACAATTGTTTTCAACATTAATAATAATAGTGCAGCATATCAGAATGATTTCTGAAGGATCATGTGACACTGAAGACTGGAGTAATGATGTTGAAAATTCAGCTTTTCATCACAGGAATAAATTACATTTTAAAATATATTAAAATAATTTGTTTGTTTTTTTTAATTGCAATAATATTTCACAATATTACTGATTTTACTGTATTTTTGATCAAATAAATGAACATAAGAGACGTCTTTCAAGAACATTTAAAATCTTACTGATCCCAAACTTTTGAACAGTAGTGTACGTAAACGAAAAAGCTAAGATTTCTGAAATTATACTAATTAACTGAATGTGTTTTTAATACACAAAAAACAGGTTTACTGTTCCACAGCCAGCCATATTTTAACCACATTCATACTTTTTAATTGAATGCATTAGTTTTTTTTTTTTCAGTAAAAAAGATTTAAATGCTAATTCTAAGCATTTTGAATATATGCATTTTGAAGATATAATTATTTAAATAAAATCAAATAAATGCAAATAGTTAACATAGTAGTACATAAGTTACTTGACCTTGATTTTTTTTAAATGTGCAAAAATCTGACCTGTTTGTAACCCATTTAATTTACCCATGACTGACAAATATGCATTACATTAAGTTTATTAGTTTATGTTAAAAACATGTAATCCAATTGGATACAAATTAGATTCAATTCAGTTTAGGCCTCCTTTTTTTTTTTTTTTTGAGTCCGTCTCATTCATGCAGGTCACCAGAAAACAGTTGCAACAACAGGGATTTTGCTTCTTCCTGCAATAGCTTCTTCAGTTTTTAATAGCCAAACAGTGTCATATAAACTTATCCCGCCCTCCCTCCTCCTGTCTCCCAGCAAAGGAGCGCCATGACATTGTTGCTTTTCCTTCACCTCAGTCACCCTTTCCAAAAATGCTAAGAATTGAATGTTTTGCATTTTAAGCGGCATTTTTCCTGTCAGCCCCTCTGATGGAGCGGCAGGTAAAGAATGCCGCCCGTCCTGCACACAGACTGTGGGAAAGAGACGCTCTTACCGTCAATCATCATGTCGCCGGATGTGTGTAATTTATCTGTTACCAAGGTGTTTCCACAACATTCCCATCTGAGGTGCGGCACTTGCACTGAAATGGCAGCAGTGCGGCTGTAACTGGATGATGTAATGCTTTCAGGGCTTGATGGATTTCCAAAAAGACTCTCCTTCAGGCCAGACTTTGATCAACTCCTTTTCAAAAAAATTACTTGCATTTGCATGTTTGAATCACTCAAAACCTGTCCGGAACAAGTCTGGGTCATATTTTACCATAAATAGAAAGAAAATTAAGCCTGATTTAGGACTATTTTGCATGATGACCTAATTTTAATGACAAATAAACGTTTTCACCCCATATTCTCATTACCACAATGTTATATACACACACACACACACACACACACACACACTATAAAAAATTATTACTGTATTTTTTGAATAAATTAGGACAAATATAATACAAAATTGAGAATGTGTGTGTATATATGCGTATGCTCACCAAGACTGCACAATTATTTGATCAAAAATGCATAACAAAAAAATATATACAGTATATATAATAAAGTATTATTGCAATTTAAAATAACTGTAATAATCATCTTAATATATAAAATAAAACAACGTATTTCATAATTACAAAAACCATCATGATATATTACGATAATGTGAATTCAATTGAAAATGTAGTTAATTGTGATGAAAACAGATAAACAAAAAATCGTTTCTTTTTTTTTTTTGTGGAATTTGTGCCAGAATTAATACTTTTTTCTTTTCTTTTCTTTTCTAGCGTCACCTGATGGAATGGTGAGTGAGACATCCTGCGCTCTGTGTTTTGTCGTGTTTGTAAACATCTGAAACATGGCCGTATGCAGCACACGTATTTTAGCTGCCTACACAAACACATACTGTAGCTCAATCCTCCTCTGCGAGTTTAGAAAACACGTCACCAACAAGAAACATCTAAAGAGTTCCTGCGTCAGTTATGGCTTAAAAAAACACAAGCACAATCATTGCACAATGGCTTCTCAGTTAGTGCTCGATTACATCTCTAGGCCACAATATTGAAATTGTGGCATTAGTATGACTTCAGTAGATGCCATTTTCAGTCCTGGAATAATTTAAAGTTTTTAATTCAATAAATTACTCCATAAACTTCCATTGGATGCTCATTGTGTCTGTTTGTGTCCAGGATGAAGACTTGGACTTCACTCTAGCTACAGATTTTGAGATCGGACACTTCTTCCGAGAGAGGGTCATTCCCAAAGCGGTGCTTTATTTCACTGGAGAGGCCTTAGAGGACGACGAGAGTGTACGTCTGTTCTTTTTACTGTTACTATCACAAGGAAATCTAGGACTGACTATAGATTCAACAAAAAAAAAAAAGTGAAAGTATTTAATATACATTTTGATGTCTGTATGCTATACATTGGCTTAAATTGTAATAAAAGAGTTATTATTTAATTGGATTTCATTTTGTGTTAAGACTCCTGGAACTGGTCACTTTTTAGTAGATTTTCACCATTTAAAAAAAAAAAATGGACAAAAGGAGCATTAAAATCTATGTGTGATGTTGTTTAAGTTTATATTGGCACCAAAATAATATTGAAAATATTGTAAATATTTAATGTATCACCCAGACCCTCTGTAAAATAAACTATTACTTTTATTTTAAAAATGTATATGTAATTCTATGCTGTTTTGCAGTATGAAGAGGAGGATCTTGAAGAGGGAGAGGAGGAGGTGAGAATCCTTTAATAGACACATTTACCCTTTAATAATAGTCCAAATTTATGGGCAATTGCAGTGTAACAGCAGATTATTATGTGTCATTCAGGATCTGGATGACGAAGGTGAAGAAGAGGATGAGGGAGATTGTGATCCCACGGTGAGCATTTAAATGATCTGTTTGTCTAGTATGCACTATCAGCTATCATTATTAAAAAAGCAAAAAGCAGCATGTAATTAGCTGGGGTTATACATTTTTTAATATTTTTAATCACATTTATCACAAATTTGAGAATTCTACTGGGATTGTAGATTGTTTTTGAAATAAAATACTGGCATACTAGTAGATACTGTGTGCTGCTTGCTATTTTTTCTATATACTTGTATGAAACTGTATAAAATATGCAGTAACACATTAGTAAGTCACGCACGACTTACTTGTTACTGTGTATTTTATGTACAATTTTATGTAAATATGTCTCAACTTTTGGCATTTGGCAGAAATTTTAGTACATTGCATTCTGGGATACAATATTCCCACTGTGTGCTCAGTTGTATACTGCACACTTTGTGTGCTGTGCACCGTTTACATACTGCATACTGCAAAGTAGTAGTTGTAGTATTGTATTCCAAACATAGTCGTCTCTTAATCACTGCATTGAATAGATCCTTATTGCTGATCTGGGTTTGATTGAGGTGGTCTGGATTGAAAGCATTACCTTGTATAGTACTTCATGATCAGCTGCATGCCTGATGTGTAAACCTATGTGTTTGTCCCTCCACTTCCCCTTTACAGGCATAATTCATTTCTCACTTCATGCATTTCTAGGTAAGAGACACCTGAAGGGATGTGGCGCTTTTTCCAATCTATCTTTTGATCCATCTTTCCTTCATTGTTATAGCCTTTCTCCTCTGCTTTCACTCTTATGTCACTTTCACATGAAAAGTTTGTGTGCGGACTGTTAAGTTTTGCTTGAAAACGGCGGATTTTGTTTCATGTGAACGCGGCGAAACTATGTAACTACTATTAATTACGTATAATTTGCATTTTTTGTTCACATATAGATGCTAAACACTTTGATGGTAAAAGTATTTTGCAAACGTTCCATGGTTTGAAACAACAATGTTGATATTATCAATATTGAAAACAGTTGTGCTGCCTAATATCTTTGATCAATAGAAAGCTCAAAACAACAGTTTATTTGAGATTTTATGCATATATATAAAGTTGCAAATAGATGCTAATCACTTTGATGGTGAAAGTATTTTGCAAACATACTGTGGTTTAAAACAACTTGGAAAAAGTGAAAATAGATCAGCCAGAAGTACGCAACTATTATTAGTTACGTATTATTTCCATTTTTGTTCATAAATAGATGCTTATTGTAAATAGTAATAAAAATAAATGTATTTGAAGTGAAATAAACACTTTCTTCAATGATGAATACATAAAGTAATTTATCATTGCCGAACATCAACAGTACCTGCCATCTGAACTTAGATGGCAGGTGCTCAATACTACTAGAGAGTGTTTACTATGGTGAAAGTGTTTTGCAACCGAACCGCAGTTGGAAACAAACCTAAAAGTGTGAAAGCAGATCAGCCAGGAGGATGCAACAGTCGAATTTGGAATTGAACAAACAAACGACTGAAAGTGTGAAAATGACATTTAAGACTAAACTTCTCAACTCCCACTCACTAAATTAACCTTATAGGTGAAGTGTGTAATTTTAATGTCAAAATACATATTAAGTGGTCAGACAGTAAAAATGCCATTTATTTTCTCCATGGGAAAATTGATATTTACCGATAACCGTTTTTTTTTTAATATATACGGATTTTTCCAATTTTGTTGAATCCATCGGTTTACATTATTTCAACTCATGTTTTAAATAATAGTGTTTAACAGTGGAGTCCTTGGTGAAAAATACATTACTCATGATGCTGTACAGAAAATTCCACCAATTAGAGACTAGCAATGAGCAGATCGGGCCAAACAGGTGCTGAGCTCCGCCCACTCCCATGAAGCACCTCAAATAACGTAATCACACAAGACACATAAATATTTCAATATATATATGCATATTTTGCAGTAAACTTAAAATTAGGTCTGCCCCCTAATAGTCGACTAACCGTTTGTCGACGAAAAGAGGCTTAGGGTGTACTCGCACTATGCGATCTGAACCATGCCCGAGTGCCTTTGACCTCTAAATCATGGTTCATTTGACTAGTGTGATCGCTCCGTTCGGGGTTCGTTTAGCTGTCCATATCTCGGTTGGAAGAGGAGGGACATAGCACGGTTCAGTTGGGCTCAGGTGCAGTACACATTTATTGTGAGCGCTAACCACACCTGAGCATGGAACTTCTGCTACGTGCAGCATTGATTGCGTGAAAATTTCTGAGCGGCAAAACCGATAGATCTGTTTAGCAATATATTGTAAGAGGGCCGTGTGTCACCGCGTCCCAAACAACTCAAAATAATAAACCACAAAGTTAACAAAACAATGGACATTGTGCTAAGCAAGAGCGCTTCTCTTTCTGGTTACTTCAAAAATTGTAGCTTTCAAGTGATTTGTTGTCGGAAAGAATAAAATGTAATATTCCATTGTTTGAGAACCATAAACATTCACCACGCTAGATAGTCAGCTTGATACGATTCAGGAACTTCGGTCAAATACTGTATATTCTTATTTCACTGTTTATAATACATACAACATGCTTCAAATGATTGTTCATATATATAAATAGTCACTACTTTAACGACATGACAAGATGTAGTTGTTGTTGAAAAAAAACAAAAACTAAAAAATAATATAATTTACAGCTCCAATTGTCCCCTCCAACATGTTAAAAGTTTATGCTTCTCTTTCTGGTTACTTCAAAAATTGTAGCTTTCAAGTGATTTGTTGTCGGAAAGAATCAAATGTAATATTCGACATGACAAGATGATGTAGTTGTTGTTGAAAAAAAAAACTAAAAAAGAATATCATTTACTGCACCAATTGTACCCTCCAACATGTTAAACGTTTATTTTAAACGGAAATTATCAAAATAATCTCTTTTGAGTTTCCCAGTATTAAATACGACTTGAGAGGCCGTTCATGTCCAATTTCTGATTAGGAAACTCGTATTTACGATAATTCCGTACATGTTAAAAGTTTATTGCCCGCCTAACTCGGAAATTATCAAAATAATCTTTTGAGTTTCCCAGTAGTAAATACGACTTGAGAGGCCGTTCATGTCCAATTTCTGATTAGAAAACTCGTATTTACGATAATTCCGTTAGCACTTGAAGCACTTGTAATGTGAGTGCAGGCCAGCGGGGGAGTGGGGAGGGGGGGACAGTCTCGCTCGAGCTCAGTTCAAGGCAACCGTGCCTAGTGAGAGTCCACCCTCAGTCGATCAAAATTTTATTAATCGCTTAGTCGCAGAAAAAAAAAATCACAGAAAGTGGCGAAGTCACGTAGTCTGTGACGGACAGATTATTAACAGCTGGTCTGTGTGGTAATTACAGTACATCTGTCAGGACATGCAAACATTCGTTGCAATCATCGACCTCAAATGTGGCTTATCATCTGAAACATGTTAGTAAATGCATCATTACATGGCCGCTCGCTCTGACATTAACTTATTGAAGCTATTGAAGTGTTTGTGTGGAGTGTGGAAGCTGAACAGCGCTCACTGCATGACAGTTAACTTGGAGGTGCCGGTGCGATCATTCGCATTTAACTTAAAATACGCTGTCATTTTTGCTCATACAGATAAGAGTAATACATCTTTCAAATCTGTGAAAGGTCTACTTTTATTTGTGTGCACTCACAATAACAACAAAACATTGTGCTTTTGTAAAATAATGAAAGCAAACTGGGTGTGATTTCTGCCGTCGGGGCCTCGTTGAACATTGAAACCGCTTTTGATTGCGCACTCTCTTTTTACTTTCACTTTCGAGATTCGCGTTCACACGTGCTCTATATACTATGGAGCGGCAATACTTACCACACATTTTACAAGATTAGATGTTTGTCAGTAGTGCTCATGATCTGCAAATCATTTGCCATCGTCCTCAGTCATCTCTCCTTACTCTCTTTATGTGGTAAGAATGAAAATGCTGTCATTAAATTCTCACCCTCATGTCATTCCAAACCCGTAAGACCTTTGTTCATCTTCGGAACACAAATTAAGATATTTTTGATGGAATCCGAGAGCTCTCTGACCCTCCCATAGACCGCAAGGGTACTTCCACGATCAAGGCACAGTAACATAGCAAGGACATCAATAAAATAGTCCATGTGACATCAGGGGTTCAACCGTAAGTTTACAAAGCAGCGAGAATACTTTTTGTGCGCAAAGAAAACAATAATAACATAATTTATTCAACAATTCTTCTCCCGGAGTTACCGTCTTCTGCCATTTTGGAGAGTATCTCAGAACGTAATCAACATAATCAGTGTTGTTTACATTCAGTAGAAAGCATGCGCATGCTGAACGTAAACAATGCTGATTGCGTTAATTACAATCTGGGGTTGAACCCCTGATGATGTTACATGTACTATTTTACTGATGTCCTTGCTACGTTTCTGTGCATTGATCGTGGTAGTATCCTTGCTGTCTATGGAGGGTCTGAGAGCTCTCAGATTCCATCAAAAATATCTCAGTTTGTGTTCCGAAGATGAACGAAGGTCTTACAAGTTTGGAACGACATGAGGGTGAGTAATTAATTGTCATTCACAGTGCTTCTTGGAATTGTAGTTTTTTTTCCCCCCTCATTAAACTAGTTAAGTACACAGTCTTGTACCTTTGTCTTTTTGTCGGATTTTCAAATACTTTTTTGCTTCAAATAAAAGTTTGAAGTAGGTCGGCATCGGTAGCCTCGTGGGCAGCGCGTCGACATGCAGCGCCGTTGCGCTTCGGGTGTCGCGAGTTTGGGTCCCAGCTCGCTGACCTTTCCCAATCATGTCCCCCCTCTCTCTCTCCCACTTCGCTTCCTGTCAACTTTGATCTGTCCTATCAAAATTAAAGGCAAAAACGCCAAAAATAAATCTTAAAAAAAAGTTTGAAGTAGATCATAGCTGGTTGGTTTTCATGGCTTATAATGCTTTAACAAAGATTATTTTTAAATCCCTATGGGAAAAATGAACAAAAAAATACTTCCGGAACCAGCACCACTGAAAAAGTGGGCAGGCACTAATACACTCTATAGTGTAATTTTGGGGCGAGGCCAATTTGCAACCAATGGCAGATGGGGGCGGAGCCAAAACCTGTTCAAAAACATTAGTTTTGCTATTACGGTTGATGCAACTACTGGTGCAGAAATTACACACTTCACTTTTACCAAACAAAGCATGTATTTATAAACCAAACCATCATCAGTCAAATCATTACTTCCTGTTGCGCAGTGCCTGAAATAATATTCATAATTCTCCTTCTATCTTTTATCTCTGTCTTGTTGTTCCTACAGAAAGACCCTCCTCCTGCAGAGTGCAAACAGCAGTAAGACTGGTGAACAGATAGCCACGGCACAACTCGGCTGTCCGTCAGACAATTAGAAGATGTGGACGCAGGCCTCATTTCCTCGTGGACTCGCCACACTAATGCAATAGGAAACCAAACACTGTTTAGGAAATGCATGTTTGTTTGTTTGTTTATTTCTCTACTGTTTACTTTTACAGAGATGACCTCAGATGACCTTCTCATTCATAAGTCGTGTAATTTCGCGCTCCAAAATTTAACCCTCAAAATGGATCATATATAAGACGTATGATTTCTTTTATTTTCTATATTCGAAACGTCAGAGCTGGTGTGCAATGCAAGAGGGTCTAGCAAAGATGCCACATGTGTTTTGAATTCTTAACGTCCATATGCAGCCATGGCCATTTTTGCAACATAGCAGGTTTTTGGACACTCCCCAGATGATATGTGCTCCCAGGCGTCGTCCAGTGAAGCATTACTCAGGCTTTCTTTTGCCAACAAAATGAACCTGCTGTCTTCACGAATCTGACATAACTTAAATTTCCGATATAGCTGTTACAATGTAGTTACGAAAGTGTTTTGATGTGGATCGTCCTGCTCAATGGTAGCCGAACGATGTGGATTGTGGTAATAGAATATTTCTGATTCGTCTCCAGGGTTGGGCGTCATCGAATTCCCCATCCCTGCGTGACATAACGGATATCCATGCCATGCACATTGACATGGGATTTCAATCGTATTTTAATTCACTATGTGGTTATGTGTCAAGTTGCTTGCATTCATGCACAGAATTGCATCAGTATTGGGAATGTTAACGAGCAGATCTTAAAGCCATTGCAGGTTTACTCTCCGTTTGAACTGTGTGCGAGCCGTAGCCTTATCTGGAACTTCTTTGGTTTGTAATGCAGCATTGTTTCCATTTTGTACAAAATAGACAAAAAGATTCTATTAAATGTTGTTCGACATGATACCGCAAAGTCTTGATCTTTTTTGTTGTTGTTGTTGTTGCATAACTGTGAAATCTGACAGTTCTCACCTGGTGGATAAAGCTGGAAGAATTGAGCCATTTATAAGGAACAGAATATCACAGAAACCTGCAGGTAGGCTGTCAGCAAGCAATCACCTGGAACACCCTAGCATCCAAATATCAATGCTTTGACGACCACCTACAGCACTTCAGCATGATGGCATCGGGTTTTGCACAGGTAAACACAGTTCACATTTCATTCAGAACATGTAAAAACATCTAGAAGTTCTGTTGAACATGACATTTCTATTCTCCACACCTCATTAAGCTCGTTTTACACCTTATTCTGTCCTGTTTAAGAGAAATATAATGCTTGAAATGACCGTGGTCGGCTATAATTATTCTGTGAGCGTAATTCGGTGGAAATTAGAGCGGGAAACCGATCCCCACCAAACCAGATTCCAGAAAGCGTCAGCTATGTGAGGAATCTCAACACTGAGACTGCTTCACCAATGTGAGGCTGCTTTGTGTGAAATACTTGCTGGCATTTTCTTAGTACTTTCTCAAGTGTGTAATCCGCTGGTTTAGATTCCAGAAAGCCGGATCGGTTCTGTGTGGGATCATTCCCACTTTCGCACCCCCCGCTCGGGTTTCTTTCGCGAGTTCGAGGATGTTGTTCAAAATTATCTCGAAATCTTGCTATACTTCAGAGTGGAATGAGCAGAATTTGTCTCGTGCTTTTTATCATCGTGGCACGGTTGGAATGACATTATTGTCATTCTAGTTTTATGATGCTTATAGGCATGAAAGCGGTTAGAAAAACTTCTCACGGTGTGATATGCAAACATCAGAATGTCTCTGATTAAAGATGCACAAATGTATTTAAATTATGTAAACCCACATTTGATGAAGAAGTAAGTCCTTTCAGAAGGATACAAGCTGTTTTATTTTACATAAGGGTGGTCCACCCTCATGCAGGCGGCCATGTTGGGATCACATGATCAGCTTAATACTATAAATTTTTATCTCTGTGACACTCCTATTTTTAGACATTTTTGGTTGCAAATTAAATTACTATATAGTAATGCAATATTTACATTAGTTTTTGTGATACTTCCTCCACACCAAGGTGTCAGTGTAAAGTCCAAAACAATAAAAATTGCATAGGCTATTACACTTTTATGGGGGTAATGTTGAATTGTTTTTGTGACTGGTTGTATACGAAAGCATATTTTATGGGTTGTACAAGCTTTTAGCACACAACAGCAAAAACTAAATGAAGTAGTAGTTTGCACTACACTAAATGTACCATCAATTTCTATAGCTACAAATGATAACAGACTTAAAAACTTCATATGAAGACTGAACAAAGAATCTGTTATCCAGTGTGTTCTGCGGTCTTGGAGAAAGGTCTAACACCCCCACAGTTTCAAATGTCACGTCCATTGTGGTCTCGGCTCCCTCCCGTCGCATACATGTAAACACTCCGTCTTTCTCACCCTCTCAATTTCTCTCAAATTATAATGTCACTTTCACTGTACTGGCACTTTCCACAAATAGGGCACAAAATAGAGGTTATATCTTTTTTTTCCCTTTTTTTTTAAGTGATATAACATGTCAGTACAAGGAGGTGCCTTCAGAAGGGCAGATTGAGCTGTTTTATTACATGGGGTTGACCTTTTTACAGTCCAGTTACAAAGTTTAGAAACGCCAGTTTAAAACCCTGATTTGTGTGAGTTTGTTATTTTCTAGAAATAAAAGCTAAATTGACAATGGGTAACAGCGTTGAAAATTCAGTCTAAATGAAGCCATCAGAAAAGTTTTTTTTTTTTTTTTTGATGAAATTTTTAACTTAAATTTCCCATAAATTAAAGAA
>NW_015654936.1:125461-126346 GCF_001515625.1 Sinocyclocheilus rhinocerous
GTGTTAGAGAATGTACAAATGTATGGTTAACAGTGTTTATGTCATATTGAAAATTCAGTCTAATTGAAGCTCAGAAAAGGTTTTTTTTTTTTTTTTTGATGAAATTATTAACTTAAATTTCCCATAAATTAAAGAACAATTATTAACTTAAATTTCCCATAAATTAAAGAACAATAACTTTAGTAATAGGATTGAACGGCTGCATATGTAGAATTTGTATAAGATTTTTCAGATTATTTGCTTGTATTTTTCTTTCTTACTATATATATGTAATTTTATGGAAAGATCTATTTTTAATAGGTGGAAATTCATGCTGTAACAGGTTGATTTTAATAGTGTTATATGATTAAAGTGATTTATTGTTGTGTTAAATAATTGTTTATCCAAATTGTTACTTTTGTCGTAATTTCATAAAAGCATGGCAACAGGGTTGATTTTAATATTGTTATATTATCGTAGCCACTTTACATGCTACGTAAATGTTAGGTTAGATAATTGTTTATAGAAATAATGTTACTTCCTAGTTGTCACAGTTTCGTGGAATGATCAGTGATTATTATAAAGTTAAATTATGCAAAACTGGGTTGAATATAATACTGTTACATGATCAAAACCAGTTTTCATGTTGTGTATAGTTACATTAAATAACTGTTTATCCAAATTATGTTCCTGGATGTCCCAGTATGGAATTTGGGGAACATTTATGTGGTAAAGGGTTGGTTTTAAAACTTGTTGCCACTTTTAGATACTGTGTTAATTTTATGTAAGATAATTGTTTATCCAAATTATATTACCTTCTGGGTGACCAAATGTTGTGGAAATAGGGGGGAAATTCACAGGGTAACAGGGTTGATTTATACAGTTATATTATTGTTTCCACCTTTA
>NW_015654936.1:126367-130976 GCF_001515625.1 Sinocyclocheilus rhinocerous
CAGGTTTGATACTGTTTAATACTATTATATTATTGTTGCCACTTTTTAAATTGTTTATCCAAATTATGCTACTTCTAGTAATTTTATGGAAAATATTAATAAATTTTATGGAATTATCTATTTTTTGTTAAGGGAGAAAGTCATGTGGTAACAAGGTTTATTTTTAACAAGGTTAATTTGTATGTGATTATTTTACATAATGTGTTTTATGTTAGATTACAGTATTATTTTACATGTAATACTTCTCATTTTAAATCGCACTGATCTGTGTTTTTGTAATGCTTTAAAGTAATGGATCTCCAATGTGTGCCCTATTAATGGAAAGTTGTACCCTTTACATTATCAAGACCCAGAATGCCTTCTGTTTAACTTTGAATTTTATGTGTTTGTCCTCAGTCGCCGTGATTTTGCCAAGTAAGACATGTTCCTGGATCAACATCTTTTGTTGATCCTGGATCAACATAACTGTCCAAAAATATAGACTTAACCCAATCCCTACCCCTAAACCTAACCGTACCCATAATTTATTCCTAAAATCAGAGGGAAATGATAGCTGATTAACAAGGGTGTAGAAGCACCTAACCCTGATTGTAAGCCTAAAACAGATATTTACTGAAAAGTTATCTCTCAATTCTGATTGGTTGATAGGAATGTTGTTCCAGGATCAACAAGGATGCTGATCCAGGAACATGTTGTACTTGGTGAAATCACGGTCACCGTTTGTCCTCAGTGGATTAATACCACTTCACACCAAAACTCAAAAGCTTCAAGTCTTCAAGTCCTAAATCTTTCTCTCAAGTCACACTTGACAGTGACCTTACATTCTCCCCAGTTGCCCTTGCAGTCATACTGCCTTTGCCTTTTATGCCCGGTTTGCTTGACCAGCCCTCTCTGGAACCATGGAAACATTTGTGTGAGGTCCTTCAATGTCCTGCAGTGGAAACAACCGCTGCTTAGAGCTCAACAGAGATATTTGTGTTCTGTCTCAGATGGGTGGCCTTAAAATAAGTGCTTTATTGTAACATGTAGATGTCTGATAATGCAAGGAGGAGCCGTATCTCCAACTGCACTAAATGACTGCACTGTAATGCAAAAAGCAATGAAGAAGTGCTATTAAGATCTCTGTTATGGGAAATGATATACCAGTTATTCATATTGTCTCCATCTTTGGTATGTAAATCCACATCCCACCATATTACCGCACACAGCTGCCGCGGATGCTGCTGCTTTATCTCTGCTGACAGTTACCATCACTGGGTATAAAAATACATTACTACTGTGTACAGTATGTTCCCACAGATTTAAACACAGCAAAACTCTGTCTGATCATTTCTAGGGCTTTTTGGTCTCCATGCAGGGCTGCATTAATGCAGAGGCTTACCTGGGATTAAGCCCAGGGACCCTAGGCTAAAGAAGGGCCCCATTGCTGTCTGACATATTGAGATTGATTAGCACAATTTACAATGTCTTGGCTACAGAGGCCAATTTAGGCTTTTTTGTCCATACACTGAAGGTTCTTTATTGTCATCTCGTTGTTCGATGTAGACTCTTTAACATCCACAGAATCTTTCCATTGCACAAAAGATTATTTATTGTGAAAAAAATATTATTTGGATTATTAAAATGGTTCTTTTAAGAACTGTTCACTTAAAAGGATCTTTGGGGAAGCAAAAACAGTTCTACTATGACATCACTGTGAAAACCCACTTTTGGTAACTTTATTTTTAAGAGCCCACAGTGAAGTTCAATAAGGTCTAATGTAGGGTTGCACGATATATATAAATAAAATCAATATCACAATATGGCTAAGTGTGATTATCAAATCTTGAAAGCCTGTGATTCAGTTAAATAAATATAAGCGCTGCAGGTTTCAGAATGAAGCTCTGAGGAACTATCAGTGTGTAAATGAACAACACAGTGACACGCTTTACTCTGAAACTTGCAGTGTGTGTATTTATTTGCCACCAAAATAAAAGCTCAGTTGTTTAACGTTTGAAAATGAAGAAATTAAGACAAATAATAGTACTGCAGTTTTATAGTTTCTTACAATTTCACAGTTCAATAGTATTTATTGTTGCAATATATTTCTTTTTTTGTTTAATATTTGAATAATAATAATAACAATGCAAATAATATATATTATTATTATTATATTTCATAGTTATATTAATTGGTCCGAAACAGTGGGCATATGTCCTTTAAAATAATAATA
The DNA here is from genome assembly GCF_001515625.1 of Sinocyclocheilus rhinocerous. Taxonomy (NCBI): domain Eukaryota; kingdom Metazoa; phylum Chordata; class Actinopteri; order Cypriniformes; family Cyprinidae; genus Sinocyclocheilus; species Sinocyclocheilus rhinocerous. The sequence continues at coordinate 128,580 of NW_015654936.1, forward strand.
ATAATAAAAGCCCAAAATAGATGGTTCAGACAAAAAGTCTTCAGAGGAAATTAAATTTTCAGCTTTTTTATTTTTATGTTGTTTTTTTATGTTGTATTATGTTGTATTTTATGTTACATCTACTTCCCAACAGAATCACTCCAGTCATAGAATGATTAATTCTTTCTAAAAATAGCTTCTAGTAAATTTCACAAATAATTACAAAAATGGCGAGTAACACAATGAAACTAAATTTTGAAGTAGAAAAACCGAACAAGTATTTTCTTATTAAGCATACTCTAATAATCTGTCTTATTTACAGCTTCGAAGAGAGAACAGTGAGAACAAATAGAAAAGGACAAAATAAGAAAAAGAGAAAATTCCTGTATTTTTTTCCATATCATTATTTATACTGAACAAAATTATAAACGCAACACTTTTGTTTTTGCCCCCATTTGTCATGAGCTGAACTCAAAGATCTAAGACTTTTTCTATGTACCCAAAAGGCCTATTTCTCTCAAATATTGTTCACAAATCTGTCTAAATCTGAAACACAAAACATCACATTGTCAGTTTTTGTTGTTGTTTTTTTTCTTCTTTTTTCTTTCTTTCCAGTATCATGCATCTCTCTAAAATGGTATCTGTGAGGATTTCCAGTCAGGATTTAGACCATATCATAGTACTGAGACTGCTCTCATTAGAGTTACAAATGACCCGCTCTTATCATCTGATTGTGGTTGTATCTCTCTATTAGTGCTACTGAATCTTAGCTCTGCGTTTGACACAATCGACCACAACATTCTTTTGAATAGACTAGAAAACTTTGTTGGCATTAATGGAAGTGCATTAGCATGGTTCAAATCATACTTATCTGACCGCCATCAATTCGTAGCAGTGAATGAAGAGGTATCATATCGATCACAAGTGCAGTATGGAGTACCTCAAGGCTCAGTACTAGCTGCGTTTGACACTATTGGCCACAACATTCTTTTGCATAGACTAGAAAACTTTGTTGGCATTAATGGAAGTGCATTAGCATGGTTCAAATCGTGCTTATGTGACCGCCATCAATTCGTAGCAGTGAATGAAGAGGTATCATATCGATCACAAGTGCAGTATGGAGTACCCCAAGGCTCAGTACTAGGGCTGTTACTTTTCACGCTTTACATGTTACTCTTGGGAGATATCATCAGGAAACATGGTGTTATCTTTCACTGTTATGCTGATGATACTCAGCTCTATATTTTTGTGGCCCGGCGAAACATACCAATTTGTAAAACTAACGGAATGCATAGTCGATATAAAAACCTGGATGACGAGAAATTTCTTACTGCTAAATTCGGAAAAAACAGAGGTGTTAATTATCAGACCTAAAACCTGCGCATGTAATAATCTAGAACACGGTCTAAAACTTGATCGCTGCTCTGTCAATTCTTCGTCATCAGTTAGGAACCTAGGTTTGATATTTGATAGCAATCTTTCCTTTGAAAGCCACTTTTCTAGCATTTGTAAAACTGCATATTTCCATCTCAAACATATATCTAAATTGCAACCTGTGATCTCAATTTCAAATGCAGAAATGTTAATTAATGCGTTCATGACCTCAAGGTTAGATTATTGTAATGCTTTATTGGGTGGTTGTTCTGCACGCTTAATAAACAAACTCCAGCTGGTCCAAAATGCAGCAGCTAGAGTTCTTACTAGAACCAGGAAGTATGACCATATTAGCCCGGTTCTGTCAACACTGCACTGGCTCCCTATTAAACATCGTATAGATTTTAAAATCCTGCTTATTACTTATAAAGCCCTGAATAGTTTAGCACCTCAGTATTTGAACGAGCTCTTGTTACATTATAGTCAGGTGCAACGCATACTCAGGCTTTCGCTGAGGAGCCAAGCCAATGACCCGGCTGCTCAGCGGTGGTACAGCAGCTGTGGCGACGGGACGTGACGTCTCCATTCCCTCCTTCAGGGAACGAGGGTCACATACGTAAACAAGAAGTTCCCTTTCAGTCGTTCACTCCGAGTCACGTCGGTGACCGACGAATTGAGATCCCTACCAAAGCGCCATGGATGCTGCTGCCCCTTCCAGTGTCTTGTGCGAGCCTTCTGCGCCCCTTTCTTGGTGTAGGCCGGGGCTCGCAACAAGAAGGCCAGTCACTGTTGTTGTAGCACTACCCACTCAGTGAGATTGGATAACACTAGCCCTCTACCGGTTGTCACGGATTCATCGAGTGAGGGCCTGGCGCTGGACGTTCTGCCACGTCTGGCTGCCGAGGTAATGGAGGAGCTCGACAGGGTCTATAGTACGGACTCTCTGGAACAGTTTTAGCAAGGCGACACTAACCGGGGCCTCTCAGTGCTTCTACCCATTTGAGGTGAGAACACAGGAGGATACCGGCTCCACACGAAGGCTAT
>NW_015654936.1:131181-141905 GCF_001515625.1 Sinocyclocheilus rhinocerous
ATTACCTGGGAGTCAGCCGGCCCAAACTCTAGGCACGAATCGTCGACCGAAAATGCGTGCAGGTCCCCTACCCTCTTGATGGAGGCCAGTGCAAGCAGGAGCAGAGTTTTCAATGAAAGAAATTTTAGCTCGACTGAGTGCAAAGGCTCAAAAGGGCCCTGCTGTAGTGTTTTAAGCACTAGAGACAGGTCCCAAGAGGGTATGGAGGGGGGCCGGGAAGGATTTAACCTCCTGGCCCCTCTAACGAACCTGATGACCAGGTCATGCCTACCTACCGACTTCCCTTCCACGGGGTCATGGTTAGCAGCGATTGCAGTGACATAGACTTTAAGGGTGGAGGGAGACAGCCTTCTCTCCAGCCCCTGCTGCAAAAAGGACAGCACGACTCTGATCGGGCATCTTCGGTCTTCTCGGTGAGAAGAACACCACTTGATGAACAGGTTCCATTTCAAGGCGTAAGCGTGTCTCGTAGACGGTGGTCTCGCCGAAGTGATGGTGTCAACTACCTCCTGGGGTAGGTCACCTAGAACCTCTGTGTCCCATCCAGGGACCAGACATATCTTTCCAGAGGTCTGGACGCGGGTGCCACAGGGCCTTCCTCAGAGGAATGTGCAAGGGAGGGGCTGTAACGAGGAGCATTAGTTCCAGGAACCAGGTCCGAGTGGGCCAGTAAGGCGCCACAAGCAGGACCTGCTCCTCGTCCTCCCTGAACTTGCACAGCGTCAATGCGAGAAGGCTCACTGGGGGAAGCACATACTTGCACAGGCCCCGTGGCCAGCTGTGTGCCAGTGCATCCATGCCGAGTGTTCCCTCGGACAGGGAGTAAAACAACAGGCAGTGAGAGGTGTCTGGAGAGGCAAACAAGTCTACCTGAGCGGCTCCGAAACATCTCCAAATCAGCTGGACCGTTTGGGGATGGAGTCTCCATTCTCCGGGGAGCGCCGCTCGTGACAGCTCGTCGGCTGCACGGTTGTGCAGACCCAGAATGTGAATGGCACGAAGCGACCTCAGATACTTCTGACTCCAGAGGAGGAGGTGGTGGGAAAGTTGCGACATGCGACGGGAGTGTAGACCACCTTGTCGGTTGATGTAACGGTCGCAGTGTTGTCCGTGAGGACCAGCACGTGCTTGCCTCGTAACCGCCCTCTGAGACGGTTCAAGGCAAGGCATACTGCTAACAACTCTTGGCAGTTGATGTGCCAGTGCAATTGGGGGCCCATACAAACCCCCAACACTACATGCCCATCGTACGTGGCCCACCAGCCGGTGGTAGAGGCATCCGTGTAAACCATAACATGCCTGGAGACCTGTTCCAGGGGCACTCCTGCCCGGAGAAACGCGGGGTGAAGGTTTGGCGGTAGGCCGGTGTGACTTGGACCCGGTGAGTGCCGCGTTGCCACGCCCACCTTGGGACTCGGCCATAGAGCCAGTGTTGAAGCGGTCTCATATGAAGCAGCCCCAGTGGCGTGACTGCTGCTGCAGCTGCCATATGACCCAGGAGCCTCTGAAACTGTTTCAGTTGGACCGTTGTCCTGCTCTTGAACATGTTCAGGCAGTTCAACACCAACTGAGCATTTTCCTGCGTGAGGCATTCTGTCTGTTCGACCAAATCCAACTCTATACCGAGAAAAGAGATCCTCTGCATCGGGGAGAGTTTGCTCTTTTCCCAGTTGGGTAGTTGAGAATGCGAATGCCCTGCTCTCTCATGGGAACAAGGGCTGCCTCCGCAACTTTCGTGAAGACACGGGGCGAAAGGGACGGCCCGAAGGGCAGATGGTGGATCAGCACCTAGAGATGACCTCTACGGCCCTGAATGACAGCGGACTCCAGGACAACTTGATGAGCCCCAGAGACAGGTCCCCAGTGAAAACCTTGTCTCCTAGACAGCCATCGGTACAAGAATGAATGATTCATATATATAGCACTTTATTGTGTATTGTTGTACACCCAAAACGCTTTACAATCATGTAAAAGCGTGATTATTAAATATAGCATTATTTATTATGCCAAAAATAAAGCTAATTTAAATGTTTCAAAAGTTTACTTGCATTTGATAATATGATGTCATGCATTATTCTCGTAGCTACATAAAATTAAGGTTGAATGAATGAATGAATGAATGATGCATTTATATAGCGCTTTATTGTGTATTGTTGTACACCCAAAGTGCTTTTTACAATGGGGGGGTGTCTCTCCTCAACCACCACCAGTGTGCAGCATCCACTTGGATGATGCGACGGCAGCCACAGTACAACGGCCAGTGCGCTCACCACACACCAGCTACAGGTGGAGAGGACAGAGAGTCGTAGAGCCAATCAAGTGGTTGGGGATTATTAGGAGGCCATGATTGACAAAGGCCAGGGGGGCAATTTGGCCAGGACACCGGGGTTACACCCCTACTCTTTACAAGAAGTGCCATGTGATTTTTTTAATGACCACAGAGAGTCAGGACCTCGGTTTAACGTCTCATCCGAAATATGGCGCTTTTTGACAGTATAGTGTCCCCGTCACTATACTGAGGCGTTAGGACCCACACAGACTACAGGGTGAGCACTCCCTGCTGGCCTCACTAACACCTCTTCCAACAGCAACCTAGTTTTCCCAGGAGGTCTCCCATCCAGGTACTGACCAGGCTCAACCCTGCTTAGCTTTAGTGGGCAACCAGTCTTGGGCTGCAGGGTAATGTGGCTGTGGCAAGACCACGGGAACCAGATGAGTCCTCTGCACAATCTAACTTTGCTGCAGCATGGAACAACCTGCTGGTTCATCTGGCCAGAGGAGAACTGCCCCCCCAAAAAACAAACAAAAATTTTTTTCTCTATTCTGTCGCCAATGGAGTTTTGGTTCCTTGCCACTGTTGCCTCTGGCTTGCTTAATTGGGGACACTTAATTTCCAGCGATATCGTCGACTTGATTGCACAGATACTATGTAAACTGAACTGAGCTGGACGATGACATCATTGAATGCAATGATGAACTGCCTTTAACTGAAAATTGAGTGTTTACTATTGTCCTTTTGCATTGTTGACACACTATTTTCCTATTTGGTACTGTAAAGCTGCTTTGACACAATCTGTATTGTTAAAAGCGCTATATAAATAAAGGTGACTTGAATTATGCACATAGTCATGCAATGCTGATGCTGTTAACATTAAGAATTTTAGAATAAAGTTTAACAATAATAATAAATTGCACGGTTTGATTGTGATATGACCTAACCGATCGTTACACTTAATCACCATTAGTAAACTAGTCGTGTTTTTTTTTGTTTTTTTTTGGTCCACATTGACTTAAATTGTATGGACAAAACAGCAGAAACATCTTTCAAATTATCTTCTTTTGTGTTCTGCAAAAAAATCATGCAGGTTTTGAATGGCATGAAGGTGAGTAAATGATAACCAAACTTTCACTTTGGGGTGAATCATCCCTTTAGTTAATCAATCTTTTTTTTTTTTCTAAATTGATTTAAATGACAAATATCATTAATTAACCTTTCATAATATCGGCATACACTTCATGAATGACCACTGAAGCTGGAATGACTTTCAGAGCAATAATCTCAGATATAAATGTTGAGTCAGTTGATAATGTTAATTAATCCATGAAAATGTCAGGGTTTATTATGTGCTCATGTTAAAACAATAGTGAAGTATTACTTGCTTGGCATGCCCTATACAAAGCAACTTACAATAAAACTCTAGGAACAGGCCTTCTAGGTTTAACCAGTGATTACCTATCTTCCACAATCTACGTCATAAATCACTCTCACCTGGGAATAAAATGAAAATGGCCACCAGTTCAGATCCTCTTTCACCAATTCATGTTTGTTTAACCATTCTGCAATGTCATTGCTCTTCGCTGTGTGAGATGCTAAGTATGCAAAGCTTGTTTGGATTGTGATAAAGTAAAACTGAGACTGAGAGAGATAAAAAGGAACATATATGCACCTAAACATTGCATGTTGTCAGTGTGAACTCTGTTAATACTGCTGCACACAACTTAATCAAATTATATCTTTTAATGCTAACGATAAGTTCTCTGATTGATTTGAGTGATTTTACAGACTTTGCAAGGTATATTATAGTCATATTATGCTCAGGACACTGAGACACACCCACTTAAATCTTTCTGAACGTTACAGTGAGTATGAATGAAATGAATGAGGTTTGTGTGAAGGGTGTAGCAGACTTTATCTGATTCATGCATGAGTCTTTAAGCAGTCTTCAAGCAGGTTAAGTATGTTATTGCTTTGTTGCAAATGGAGACATTCCCTTTTTTCACTCTGCATTTTGCATATTAAGAAAAATAATGTTTCTTATTTAACTGGTTTTTCAATAACAATATCATGCATGCATAGATGCAAGTTTGGAGTGGTATTAATGTAGTGGATTACAGATCCAGATTGACAAGTAAAAGGCATTTTTATTCCCAGGTAAAAGTGAAGAGACTATGTTTTGAAATTCACATTTAAAATATTACCGAGTTTAAATGAATCAGTCTTATGAATATCCATGTATAATAAAAGCATGTTGAGCAGCAAGTTTTTAGACTCCGAACTAAGTGTCCTTTAATAACCAGTTAATGCACCTTTATCTTTAGCATCTGAAATCTACAAGATTTCAATTTTGATTTAGAGCTGTGCTTCAGACATTGCTACAATATTGTGATGCATGATGCATTTCAGGAGGATATTCGCGGAGACTGAGAATGCAGAAAGCACACCCTGTTTGTTTTCTTTATTTTACAAAAGCACAATGTTTTGTTGATATTGCGACTGTATACAAATAAAAGTAGACATTTTACAGTTTCAAATGTATTACAGTTTTCATGTATTACTCTTATCTGTACGATAAAAAATTATGAAACATTTTTAATTACCGTATTGGCCCGAATATAAGACGGCCCTGATTATAAGACGACCCCCCTTTTTCCAGATGTACCTTTTGGAAAAAGGCTTTTTAAAAACCAAATCTTGTTTTTTCTCAGTAAAACACATTTTGTCTTCAATTATTTTCATATTGCATATTTTTCCTATTTTAATTTTTGTTTTGAAAGTATGGTAAAAACTGGAAAAATGTATCAACAATCACATTTAAAAAATATACACGTTTTGATATACCATTAAAAAAAAAAAAAAAAACTAGCCCATCTGAATTAGGACATTTAGGCTATCCATCTAATAGTAGCCTACCAAAATCTTATTAACAGTAGAAGTTAAATCTTACTGTAGTCTTCAAATCTGGGTACTGTCTTATGTTTTAAAATCACAAAGGGAGTTTGGTCCCGTCAGGCTAACGTGACAGTCACGACTCGTGCAGCTGTAAGGTTTTCTTTTTCTTTTGTTTTTACTGGCGATCTTTACAACACGCATTACATTATGTATTTCATGGCACACTCGTTTTATGCGTATTTGGCGCCACCTATTATTGTGGGTGTATTATTGACATGTCAAAGTCTAGACCCTGAATATAAGACGACCGCGTTTTTTCAGATGTATTTCCAAGAAAAAAACATTGTCTTATATTCGGGTCAATACGGTATTTTCGTACAAGTGTTTTAATATGTAATTTTTCAGTCAATATTAAATTAATGAAAGAACTACAGTATGAGTTTGACTTTGTAGTGTATTTTTTAGGTTTGATAACTTGAAAAGTAAAGTAAACTTGAAAGTAACTTGAAAGTAAAGTAATGAGTAATCTGATTACTTTTTAAATGCAGTAATCCGTAATGTCATCAAATTACAATTTTAAAGAAATAATTAGTCATTTGTAGTGGATTACTTTTTTGAGTAGCTTACTCAAATATGGTGGCGACAAGTGAGTCTTTGTTGAACAAGTCATTGAATCACTAAACCATTCATCAAAAAGATTTGTTCACAGATTCATCCAGTGCAGGTTAAATCATAGTTGGCCAGTAGGTGGCGACAAGTGAGTCATTGAATCACTGAACCATTCACCAAAAAGATTTGTGGCAACAAGTGAGCAAGTCAACTGATTCATTCACAATGTGCCATTCACAACCTTAACAAGTGTTAAAAATGTCAATAATAGTGTTTAACGTCATAAACGTTTTCGTTTCAAAGCAGATATACTACTCAGCATAAGTTTATCAACCAAAAAAAAAGAGATATAATTAAACAATTTAAAAAATGTTCTTACATCATTTGAATAGTGAGACTGATTCACATGCCGAGCTAAACAAACAACATGTCCACTCTCGTTCAGTCCACTAGTAGATTCTTGTTCATGAACAAGATGCCTCATTTATTCGAGTTCATTCACAAACTAGCAATTTGTTCAATAAAGGGCGTATTCGTTCAGTAGGTCCAACCAATGAAATACTCCTTAACAATGTACAGCTTTGTCAAAAATGCTATTATCATTTATTCAGGCATTTTTCTGGATTTTTTTATGGTCACCCAGTGACTTGTTTATGGAGTCCTGTATGGAATTAGGTTTATATTAAGAGCTATCAGGCTTTGTTATGGCACTTGGCTTCTTGACTCGTATGTGTCAGCACTTCTCATCCCTGTGCATTGTTTCACAATAGTTTCTCATGCCTCTCTTGGACGTTTGTGCCATTTGTTCTTTTTCCCACGATACGGTTGCACTTGCTCTGGCTTCGTCAGACCTGGCTTATCTGAACAATGCTTCAAATAACTACGGGACTCAACGCTGTATGTTCTGCCCAAGAGGGCTACATACGTTTATGAGTGTGAGGAAAGAGCTGAAGCTTTTTTGTGAGAGATCAAGCTTGGAGATCAAGATGCCAAAAATAGTTGTCCCAAACAATTGGAGAGGAGAGCTCTTGACAGAGATAGGGCTTTGACAGGCGAAGAATCCTGCTTGAGAAGTGTCAGGTAACAGCTGCAGTGTTGTTGTGGCTCTGTGCTCAGGCCTTTCTTTCACTGCAGCCTGCTTTCATCAGAAATAATACCACCTCAGAATTGGGTTCAACCTATTCAGCATAACAAGATCATTTCCATAGGAGCAATTTCACTGACATATTTTCCTATGTCAAATAGGTTCTCTTACAAAAAAAAATTCTGGCAATGACACTGTTTATAATGGTAATATCATGATAAATATCATGATATTCTGATATAAACCACAGTTCATTTTCATCTACCAAGGATTTTTTTTATTTTATTTTTGGACTGATTTGTAACATTTGCAACTGCTAAACTTTCTGAAAACATCAGTTAAAACTTCTACATTTTTCAGTCTAAACTTCTATGTTTATATCCGGTGAAAATTCTTATTTGGGTATATATCATATATTCCTAGGTATATATATATATATATATATATATATATAGGCTAGAAATAGGCTAGTACTAGAAATAAAGCTAAATAGAAATATTTGGAAAAAAATAAAACAATAAAATTGTATCTTTATTTCAATCAGCGGAAACAGTTTGAATAGTATAGTCTAGTGGTGTTATTGCTGTGCTGGACCTAAAAAAAATGTATGATTATTTATCTTATAATGTGTTATATATTTTATATTTAAATATTTTAAATAATATTGAGTTATATGTAAAATATTTTATATACTTACACTGAAAAAAGTCCTGTGAGTTTACTTAATTTGATTGTGTAACACACATGATCAGACTTTATTCAACGATTTCTCCTCCGTATTGACTTCAGTTTTCGATTCAATCAGTTTCAATCAACGTGAGAGAAATGTCTATATTCAACACTCAAAATGAACAACTGCAATCTATTTGATTAAAACATGTTCACATCAGAAATATAAATGAATTGTGTTGTATAAACATGATTCATTTTTGTAATTTCAAAGACCTGCTATGTCCATTTTCTTCAGTGGTAGGTAATCAAACAATAAAATTCTGTTTTCTGTACACATATCAGAATCAGAATCAGAATCAGAATGAGCTTTATTGCCAGGTATGTTTTCACATACGAGGAATTTGTTTTCGTGACAGAAGCTTCCGCAGTGTAACAGAATGACAGTGACAGAACAAAAAACACAGATAATAAAAAATACAAATAAATAAAAAATAGAACAAGTAAATAAGCAATAAAAATATATAAATTGACAATTGTATGTGCAGGTATATTACAATAGGTGTACATATATATGTACACATTTTTACATATTTAACATGATGTCTTTTCATATTACAAAAACAACAAACTTTTTTTTCTGCGAAACTCTATTTCCATGAAGAAATATTCCATTTTAATCAAAGCAAATTAATTTTTCCTAACTAATTTCTAAAATGTCATATTCTGTAGTAAACTAGATTCTTTTTTCACACTACATTCAGCGACACAGTTATGCAACATTGGCTTGATCTATTAAACAAAGCTTTTGTGAAGTGAAGGTGGAGACTGATTACAGTATGAATCACGTCATTGTAGTTATTCATAAACAGGGCAGCCATGAACTGGGCTTGAACAGACTTGATTAGTTCAACCAGATTCTGTATAAAGTCCAAATAATCCTACAAGGCCACAAAACAAAAGTCCCTCGCACATTCGTTTGGAAATTACCCGAGAAATCCAACTTGCGGAAACATATTTCTCCCAAACCAGTCTAAACTTCCTTTCTCAGATCCTAACCCTCCTCCCACCGATGTCTCAAAACCTTGATACGACTTCTCAGATAATGAGGTCACTGCCTGGAATCAAAATACGCCCACCGGCACCCATATTGGGCTCTAGAGACAAAACGCCTTTATGGGAATGTGAGGTTAGACAACAAACCAGAAGAAACACAGCCACAAGTTCTCCCTCTAAAGAACACGCTTTCCTCTGATCCTAAATGAGTTATGATTGATCATACTAGGATATGGCTGAGATGGGATCAGAAGTGACCTCTGGCCAGAGCTAGAATGAGGTGGCAAAATCCCAGCACTCCTTGTTTGACAGGACTCCTCCCTCAGGAATCAACGGGACTGATGTGAGTCATCCGGCATGACATGCCTCGTCTCTTCATGATGCTGCTCACACACACACACACACACACACACACACACACACACACACACACACACACACAAACACACACCCACACACACACACACACACACAGACACACACACACACATACTTGTATTTGTGGTTTACGGGGACTCTCCATAGGCGTAATGGTTTTTATACTGTACAAACTGTATGTGCTATTGCCCTACACCGACCCTACCCCTAAACCTACCCCTTACAGGAAACTGCTGCCAATTTTTGAATTTCATAAAATACCGTTTTGTATGTTTTTTAAGCCTTTTGTTTTACGGGGACACAGTTGTAGTACCCATGTCATTATACACATTCGCACACACACACACACACACCCGGCTGATGAGGAGTGGAAATGAAAGGGAAGGGTAAGATGGTTCATCAAAGGATGTTTGATAGCATTTATGATCCTCTCAGTTCATTACACCGGTCTGGATTGTTGAACTGCTGCTTTCAAAGACCAAATGTATAGGAAGAAAATGACTTCATATAACATATACACAAGTCATATTACTTCATTAATAAGTTACTCAAGTCTGTGTTTGAGGAATAGTTGTAAAAGCTCATAATGTATCACACCCATAAATCCTCTCCATACACATGTAAGCTCATATTATACATCTTTATAACCATCATGGTATGAAGCAAAACTCACTTTACACCCACATACATGAGACGTGAATAAAAGCAGAAGAGGAAATGAGGGGGGGAAAAAAATATATTTACTCTTTACTCTACAAATAACAGAAATGTAGCAAAAAAAAGTTTTCATTTTTATTACAATTAATTTATATTTCACATTGTTCTTTATATCACAGTTTGGTTGTGCACTTTTCTTAAACAGTTGGTTATAATTTAAACTTAATATAGCATTTCAGCATTTAAATGTTTACAAAAGTGTGATAATGATATTTTGTGGATTTGTCACAACACCCTCGGTAATTTCAGAAAAAAAGCTGTTTCTTGTAAGAGTGTAAAGTCCCTTGTAGTGGAAGTGACTTTGTAAATGTATTAATTTTTTTTTTAATTATATTTATTTTATTTAAAATAATACATTCAAACGTAATTGATAATATTTTAAATTATATGTCATGGTTGTGCACTAGTGTTGTAGCCTAGTCCTTAAAGAGCAATTACACCATCATAATTTGAAAATACGGCATTATATTATTCTAGAATAATGAAGTTTTTGTGATCGATTCAGATTCTACATAAATCACTTCAGTTGCACGAGAATCTAAGTTCGGACATGTTAGAGCTATAAAGTGTTCTCCGGATCGCGGCCGCCCACGCGCTCCGGCAACAGTTGTCATGACGTCACGAGGGACGGGCGCACGCGGTCTTCAAAACCGGAGCCGGTCTCCGCCGCATTTCACTCGCGTCGGCCTGGATTTTACGCACGCATGAAGAAGCACAGCGTCGGTCGGCGGCTTCAGCGGAGATTATACGCAGCTCTGGGACATTCGTACTCCTGTCCCCTCGTTCACAACCCGAGCATTACCAAAAGCGCCGCCATAATGACGGGCTCCGAGATCTCCCACGTCCTGAAGGAAGGCGAGCTGGAGAAGAGGAGCGACAACCTCCTCCAGCTCTGGAAGAGGAAGACCTGCATCCTCACCACGGACAGCCTGAACATCTACGCGGACAACCAGAAGAAGAACAAGAGCAAAGAGCTCAAGCTGCAGTCCATTAAGAAGGTGGACTGTGTGGAGCGCACTGGGAAGTTCGTGTACTTCACTA
>NW_015654936.1:143638-146971 GCF_001515625.1 Sinocyclocheilus rhinocerous
ACAGACAATAAGGAGATTGACTTCAGGTGCTCAGGCGAGGAGAGCTGCTGGAATGCCGTCATTACAATGGCTCTGATTGACTTTCAGAACAGAAAAGCCATTCAGGACTTTAAAACGCTACAGGAATCGGAGAACACTTCTCTGGGACAGCAGGAGAGATGCAAGGCTAGAGCACCTTGAGATGTTTCCAATCCAAGCCGAACATGGTGAGAAATCAACTGCCTACACTCTTAAAAATAAAGGTTCTTTATTGGCATCAATGGTTCCACAAAGAACCTTCACCATCCGTGGAACCTTTTCGTTCCACAAAAGGTTCTTTACAGTGCAGGTTCTTTAGATTATTAAAATGTTCTTCACACTAAGAAAAAATGGTTCTTTTAAGAACTGCTTTGGGGAACCAAAACTAATGAAAACCTCCTTTTGGAACATTTATTTTTAAGAGTGTACCATTGCAATGTGGATATTTATTGAACAAAGATGTTTTTCGAGTACTTGTTTGATATGATTGGTGTGGTTTAGACCTATATTGAAGCTAGCAATCGAATAGAGGCTAGTTACAGATGCATAGTTTTACAGAGGAAAACCTGAATGACTGAATTCTCCTTTTTTTCCGATTCATTTAGAGATACAGCGAACTGAATCTTGAAGCTTGGACCAAAGCGAAGCTTTGACGATGTCTGAAAGGAGCTCATGTGCTCAGAGTCTGGACTGTCGTTGAGCTGGTCCGTGAAGGTCTTCGGAATAAACCTGCAATGATTTCAACAAGCAAAACCCTCAAAAACACTCAAGACTGAATCCTTGAACTTTCTTAAGTGCCTCCATAAGGCTGCGGATATGTACATGTAAATGTATCTATTTATTTTTTACAAAGGAATGCTGCAAATACCAATGTTGTACTAAGTTATTTCATGATGTGTGTATTTATTTAAATAAATTAGCATAAAACTGAGTTTGAATTTGGACTTCATTTATGAGTAATGAGTTTATTAAATAACCGTTTTGAATTTAATTCATTTGTAATATTGTAATACACGTGACAATTCGGTTGCGCGCTTTCCTCAAACAGTTGGTTATACCAACGTACTTTCAAAATAATATAGCATTTTAGCATTCATATATTTTTATTTATATATTTTATGTACTTCTTACAAAAGTGTTATAATGACAGCTTGTGGCTTTCGCCAGAACATCTTCAGTTATTTCTGAGGTGATAGTGACAAGTTATAATTTTTATTTATGTTTTATTATTTACTTTTTTTAATAATTCTAAAATAATTTATACAATAATTTACAATATTTTACCTTTTCATGTCATAATGTGGCTGCGCACTAGTCTTGTAGTCCTTATGCAATAGTTACAACATTATAACTAAAAACAATAGAGCATTTCCAGAAGATTTGCATGGCCTTTGCAATGATATTTTGTGGATTTGTTGCAACACCCTCAGTTATTTCTGAAAGAAAATCAGCCGTTTTTTAAGGGAGTGGAAAGTCCCTTGTAGTGGAAGTGACTTGTTCATTCAGAAATGTGGCGTCATTGTGTGTCAGATAAATAACTCAATGGACCTGTTGTATAGCATAGTGTTGTGAGCCACACCCGCTGACAACGTTTATTACACGCTAACATTTCCATAAAAAATCCTTAAAAAGTAACACAAGAGTTGGACGGTGTTCCTTCAGGGTCCTTTTGATGCTTTATTGCAGCTGTAATCTTCACATTTGCCCTTATGAACAGGTGTAGGCGTAGATAAGCTTATGAAATGTGTTATCCACCCAAACTACAATAAACACCGCCGTCTTATCAAGCTGAGATCCAATAAATCATGTGATTACAGGAAACCGCTCATCATTACATGTTATAAATGTGTGTCATTAAAACTAATACAAAACCTATTTTTCTGTATCCAAATGATGTTTCTTATTAGATGTAATGCATTGAAGGGTCAAAATAACTGATAATGCAGGCGTTGGTTATGCAGATCTAGCAGTGTATGTTGTTTTGTTGAAGTGTCAGTGAGCTCTGGGTGGAGTTACGCAGCTTTACAGATTATGGAGGCTCGGCTTTGAAGTCGTATCCAGCTACTATACGGATCAAAGAGAGACGCTGATCTAAGGAGCAGCATCCAGTCAAGAAATATGTCTGGCCCCCTCAGCTCTGGGCTCCTGACAGACTCCAGGCTCAGGTTCACTTTGTATTCTCTCGTGGGGCCTGGAGGTCTGGATGTGTGCGGATATCTGGATGGAGACATTTATAACCCGGGCCCGTAAACCCGGCATATGTCATCGCTATTTAAGGTCCTCTATCGTCTTATTGAGTTTAATTGTTATGACTCATAAAAAAAATGTTTTAAAAAGTGGATGAAAACAGTATGTAACATAAGATGTTTTGGATTCTTATGACATTGGCACGTCTAAGATTTTCGGGTTATAACACCTGAGATTACAGATACAGAGGCTAAATCACTTCTAGGCCTATATATAATTTTTTATGGTTTAATTAAGCAAAAATGTGCACAAAAAAGCTCTGATATATTATGAATATAATCACATCTAAAAAAATCATAATTTTCCTAAAATGCTAAATTAAATGCTCATTGAAAAGAAAACATGTCTAGTTTTATTTTAATGTCTTTTATAAAAACATTAAATACTAAATAGTAAACATAAAAAAACATAAAAACTAAATAGTAAAAGCAAGTACTCGAGGCCAAGCTGTATTTTGAATGTAATTGTGGCTTAATGCTTTAATGAATGTATTAATTAAGTGTATTTATTAAAATATATTTAGGGCACAAATTTCTATTGAAGTGTTTTTGTGTATTTAATAAAAAATATACCAATTTGGACAATTTTTTTCAGATTATTATTATTATTATCATCAATAATTGTATTGGGATTATTTAATTTAAAAATATTGAGGGCACAAATTACTTGTTTTAATTATTTATTATGCATTTTATTTAATAATATGGACACCTTTTTCTGTTATTTTTTCTATGAAGCATTTTATTTAGTATATTTAGGAAAATTTGAACACATATTTCTTTTATGAAGTATTTAATGAAGTGTATTTAGTAAAAAAAAATATATTTGGTACACAAATTTTAAATCCATTTAAATTCCATTTTAATGTTTGTTATTATTATTATTATTAATAATAATAATAATAATAATACTATTTATCAAGCATTTTATTAAGTGTGTTTAATAAAAAATACCCATTTTGGAGAATTTTTCATATTGATTTTTAAAATAAAAAATAAGATAATTTAATTAAAAAAATATTCAGAACATTTTTTTTACTTTATTTATTAATAATTATAATAATAATTA
>NW_015654936.1:147118-152071 GCF_001515625.1 Sinocyclocheilus rhinocerous
ATAATAATAATTATATATATATATATATATATATATATAATTATAATAAATATAATAATTATTATATATATATACCCACACTATTGGCATTATACAGAGACACAATGGTCCGTATCTCAAACAACATCAAACTTCACAGTCATGCAGGTGGAACCGGAGACTGTTGTATACTTAGGGTTGGGTTTACAGCGGAAATGTATCTTTCGTCCCATATCTAAAAGATAAGCTGCACCCACCAGTCACTTGTTTGATCTTAGAATTGACATACCCTTATGAATCATTACTGCAGTCCGAAGTCATTGTTTAGTGCTCAATCATATGACGACTCGCTGATCCTTGAGAAAAATTTCCCTCCCTTTAGTTTGGACCAAATCAATATTTTTCCTTTGAAATTAATCAGAGATGGTCACTAGAAAGTTTTAACACAAGTGCACCATCTTTTATGTGCATCCCTTTATTTTTTTATTTTTTACAAAATTATGCCATTATTATTCTGTTATCTTTACAACTGTCATCACAGCATGACTCAATTCATTCTTCAGCTAGATTAAAATAAATACACCATTGTTTTGGCAACATCTTTTAATTTAGGAGCCCACTTGTATGCTACTGTCAATATTTACCATATTTGATCATTTTTTGGTCTTTCAGATATGGTAAAAGTATTTTGGGGGGAATTTGCCCTCCCTTGAGTCATACCTCTCATTCTTTACCTGTGACCACACGAGTTAAAAACAGCCAATCAGAGACCCGGTGAAAGAATTTGACTCCTAGAGTGGCATTCAAATGCGCTCGCAAAAGGAGTCAGTCGTCTATTGTAGAAGTGAAATGTGTGTATAGAGGTATTGTGTCCTTTTAGTTGTAATGCGCCCTGTGCATAAATAACCTGAATGTTTGGCTTCAGGCATTTGAAACATTTAAAGCCACACTCAGATGCCGCCTGATAATTAAAATTGGTTGACAAAGACTTGACAAGTTCCTTCCTGTGAGATCAAATTTCAAGGAAATTGGGATATTTTTTATAAAATATTTAGCAGTGTTAATTTTGACAGAAAATTTTGATTTAGTTTTAGTCATAGTCTTTTGACTAAAATGCCATTTAGTTTTAGTCATATTTTAGTCATCTGAATTGTTTTTAGTTTTAGTCTAGTTTTAGTCGACTAAATCTACAGTAGATTTAGTCGGCTGAAATCTAATGGGTTTAGTTACAGTGCATTTATGAAGCATTTCTCTAAAATTTCCAAACTCATTATATAGGTTTGATATTGTGTCAGGTTTTATCATGATAGACACCGATTTAACTGCGGTGACACACAACATGCCTTTATGTTAAAATTAAATAAAACCACTTCTCATAAAGAACAAGAACATGGTCTTCTTTTGAAATATGAAATAGGCTACACTTTTATAAAGAATATCTCTTTGGATTTGAGACTTTAGTCTTTCCAATTTTACAGATCTTCTTTATGCACCAAGAGCTTGTATCACTTCAAAGTGAAAGGAAAAATTGAAATCGCATCATATGACCCCTTTAAAATTAAATAAAACCACTTCTCATAAAGAACAAGAACATGGTCTTCTTTTTAATGAAATACCAATGGTTATATAGGCTAATTATGCATTCTTTATAGCAACTTGTTTACCATATTCTTCATTCTTTCAAGCAGACATATTTATTTCTATAAATAATTTTAGATTAATCTTTAGGGCTACTAAAGTTTTTCAGTGCGGTATTTTCTGTCTTTCTTTTGTTGTTTGATTATAATAATAATAATAACAATAATAATAATAATATGTTTAATTTATATACTGCCTTTCCCAAGCTCAAGGACACTGTACAAAAGCAGTAACACAATAGACAGTCGATTCACATAATCATAAACAGTCATTTTACAATCAATTAATCAAATTAAGTGGACAGTGGACATTTGCCCAGTCCGGGGATAGACATGATTGCAGTTGCATATCATGGTACAATTATGTACTGGAAACAGAGATAAATAACATAGTATAAGTAATAACAGAAAAAGGATAATGTCAAAATGTAACAAACAAAGAATAGTAAATGCAACAAAACTACACAGAACGAAAATACTCAGAGAGAATTACAGCTGGTAGTATAGCATGAGGAGCGTGTCTAAAGAACATCTTATGACTGATAGTATTGGGTAAACAAGTAGGTTTTGAGTTGTGATTAAATACAGAGAGTGAGGTTATTGTCCTTAGTGCCAGTGGTATAGAGTTCCATAGTTTAGGTGCAATTACGGAAAATGACCTGCCACCCATTGAAGATAGACGAAATCTAGGTACAGTAAGAAGTTCACACCCTGCAGATCGAAGTGATCGAGGTGGAACGTAAGGAGACAGTAGATCAGAGAGATAAGGAGGAGCAAGGCCATTTAGTGATTTAAAAGTAAGCAGAAGAATTTCTGTAAGTAAGTAATAACTTTTTTGTAATCGAGATGATACAGGGAGCCAATGGAGTTTAAATAAGATAGGGGTAATATGAGCAGATCATTTAGTATGGGTTAATATTCTTGCAGCAGAATTTTGAATATATTGTAAACGAGAGATAGAGTGCAATGGTAATCCGGCAAAAAGAGCATTACAGTAGTCGAGGCGTGATGTAATAAAAGCATGCACTAATGATTCAGCATCTTTTGGAGAAACATAGGATCGAAGTTGGGCTAAACGGCGAAGCTGGAAAAATGCAGCTTTGGATAGTTTACTAATGTAAACATCCAGAGTCAGTGAAGGATCAAGAGTAATGCCTAAATTTCTGACAGTAGCAGATGGAAAAATTGTTGTAGCATCAAGGTTGAAACTGGGAGCATTTACTATATTTTTTGTTAGTGAAGGGGGACAGTAATTAAAATTTCTGTTTTGTTCAAATTCAAACTGAAAAAATTTGAATTTAGCCAGGCCTTTAGCTCATTAACACAGGTAGATTGATGATGTCGGAAATATAGGAAGAGCTTGCTGCATTCAAGGCAGTTTTATAATAGCTAATATGTTCTGAAAATATTTGAAAATGGACAGTCAGGACAGTTTTTCTAAAAAGGCATTCAAGCTGTCTGCCTTTTGCCTTCATAGCACGAAGCTCAGCATTATACCATGGAGAGGTGTGGGACAAAGGAATAGACCTAGTCCTAATTGGAGCATGCTCATCTAAAACATCAACAATAACAGAATGATATAGGTCAGATATCACAGATGGACAGGTGAATTTGAAAACATCAGAAATAGTAGAGGAAGCAACTGAAGCAGCAAAAGTGTTTACATTGATAGCATTGATTTTGCGATAAGAAATGGTGATATTACCAACACATTTAGTAGGATGTATTAACGTAAAGTCAAAAGTGTTAAGCTTATGATCAGAGATAGGAATAGCATGACTACTGATGGAGATGTTATTCACACCAGACGTACAAACTAAGTCAAGTGTATGACCATGAGTTTGAGTTGGGAAATTAACATTCTGGATAAGATTAAAGCAGTCCAGGACAGTCTTCAATTGAGTGCTGTTAGAGCAGACAGTATCAACATGTATGTTAAAGTCACCAAGTAAGATGACCTGGGACGATGCAGCACAAGCAAAAGTTAATAGTTCACATAGTTCAGAGAAAAATTCAGTTTGCTGCTTAGGTGGCCTATAAATAAGGATAATTGTAAGAGCACAGCTTGAGCCAATTTTCAGAACCATGTACTCAAAGGACTTAGGAATGTGAAAATCAAGTGATAAATAAAGAGTTCCGGTAGATGACCGCAAGACCACCCCCTTTACCATGTAAACGAGGTTTAGACAAGTATTGATATCCATTCGGTGTAAGCAGGTTAAGCTATACGAAATAATTTGGTGTTTGCCAGGTTTCAGTAAGAAATAACATATCCAGGTTGTTGTCCGTAGTAAGTTCATTTAGATAAGGACCCTTATCCGAGATGGAGCGGCAGTAGAGGAGAGCAAATTGATTTTGTAGTACACCTTTATTTCCAGTTGTGTTGTAATTGAAGTTTGTCCTATTTATGAAAACAAGCGATCGCGGTGAACGACGGTCGCTCTGTAGATGAGTCGGATTATTCAATGCTCTGTTTTTTGACCAGATACACAGAATACTAGTAGATGTTGACTGGTAAACATTGAAAATCCTGCGGGTTGAACGATGCACATAGTGCGGGCGTCGGATGATGCCAAGTAATCAACAGTGCTCGTACGTCGCAACGTCAAGGCGCGGGTGCCCGTTAAGTGCCTTGAGTTCACATGGCAGATACGTAGTTTCCATGTTGGAAGTTACTCCAATAATAAGGAGAACCAAAAGTGGGATGAGTGAAAAAAGTTTTGACGTATTTTTAACAATAGTCATGAGAAATCTAGCTATCTGCAAAAGACACGTTTTCTGTGTGTGTGAATGCTTCAGTGTCTGCGCTCAGAAAACCGGACAGAATTGACTTCTCTCTTGCGTCATTAGATTTATCCATATGTCTGCTCTTCTCTTACTCCCACATATTGACATTTTGAACGTTTTATTGCGACGTGCAGCAAGTGTATGTTATGCTGCGTTCAAGTTCTCCTGGGACGTTCGTACTTACGAGTCGTAATTACGACGTCAGGTGCGTTCAAGTCAGTTTAGTCGGCACAAGATGGCGGTGTACCTTCTTTTAATAAATTACAAGAAAATACAACAGGGTCTGTTAACTCTGCTTATAGAAAATGAAGAGCAAAGAATTCGCATCAGGTGTGCTTTGCGTTTTTAATATTTTTAAAAAGTAAATTATGAAGCCACTTTAATCTGTATCGCATAAAAACTTGTTATTGATTGTTATATTACAATCCTGCCACATTCAAAAAGCTTATTTTTTGTAAATAAAAAGCCTGACAATGTCACTGCTTAATACCTATAAGTATTGTGATTTATGTTTTACTTTGGCAATCTCTCTGTCTCCCTCTATCAGACA
>NW_015654936.1:152097-156413 GCF_001515625.1 Sinocyclocheilus rhinocerous
AACGTTTTATGCGACGTGCAGCAAGTGTATTTTAGCTTATGTCCCGCCGGTTCATATGTACACATCTAACCTCCGAACCACTCAGCAGATTCGTTCTGAATAAATCTCTTGCCAAATCGTCCCTCCCTAAACATTTCCGTCTCGTTTTTATTCATTGACGAAAATGTCAATAGATTTACGTCATAGTTTTTGTCATTCAAAAATAGTTTTAGTTCGTTATCGTCTCGTTGTCGTCGGTGAAAAAAATGTCGTTGACGAAAATTATTTGTCAACGAAATTAACACTGGTATTTAGTTATTAAAAGATATTTAGGCACAAGGTACTATTGCAATGTTTTTGTGTATTTCATAAACAATACCAATTTTGGTCAATTTTTTATAGTATAATTTTTTATTAAGAATTTTATTGGGATTATTTAATTTAAAAATGTTCAAGACACAAATTACATGTTGTTTTATTTATTTATTATGCATTTTACTTAGCTTATTTAATAAAAAGTGGACACCTTTTTACTGTTATTTTTCTATGAAGCATTTTGTTTAGTATATTTAGGAA
The DNA here is from genome assembly GCF_001515625.1 of Sinocyclocheilus rhinocerous. Classification (NCBI taxonomy): domain Eukaryota; kingdom Metazoa; phylum Chordata; class Actinopteri; order Cypriniformes; family Cyprinidae; genus Sinocyclocheilus; species Sinocyclocheilus rhinocerous. Next base: position 152,653 of record NW_015654936.1, read on the forward strand.
AATTAGGACACATATTTGTTTTATGAAGTATTTAATAAAACTGATTTAGTAAAAAATATTGAGGACACAAATTTCAAGTCCATTTAAAATCTATTTAAATGTTTGATTATTATTATTATTATTATTAAGTATTTTATTGTGTTTAATACCCATTTTGGATACTTTTTCATTTAGATTTTTTAAATAAATAAAAGAATAAGATATTTAATTTTTAAAATATTCAGAACACACATTTTTACTTTATTGGGATATAGCTGCATCCTAAATATCATTATAAATGTGGTCAGCTTGAGTCTTTGTTTCCAGATTTTTTAATATATTTCATTTTCATTCTTAAGCAAAACTTAATTTAAATTTTAAAAAGATTTTTTTAATTTTTTATATTGAATTTCAAACCATATGCATATAGCTTAAGTGTCCAAATATATTGAGTGACTCTATCCTGTTTCCAAAAATGTGGTAATTTTTAATAACATCTGTTATAAAACTACAGCATAAATGCATCATATTTTGCAGCTGTCTAGAAAGCCAGAGAGAGAATGAGAATGAGAATGAGAAAGTAAAACAAAATCTCCCTGAGGTAAAATTAAATACATTTGCACTTTTACAGCCTAGCTCAAGTTCTTTGAGAAATGCATTACGACTCTGGGTGGAAAGTCCCTGGCACAAGCTTTTTTCAATATGTTCGACCTCTCATTACTCAGCAGTTCGGTGTTCTGGTTTCCGTGAATTAAGAAATGCAAACCTTAAACGGGCGTCTTTGGGTGTTACCTAGTCACGGAAAACCCCTGATCAATTGCATGGGACATAAGGAATCAAATAACCATGATTTTGATGACTTATGACTCTAGTCTTGTTCCCCCAGAGAAAACGCAATGATATTGCAGAAAATAGGTCGGTTGTGCACAGATTTTGGTGATGTATTATTACCTGGGGCTGTAATTGTCTATTTCGCAGACGAATGCACATGTGCTCGCACCCACACTCAATCAGCAAGCAAGCCACTACCTCATTTCCTCTTCCGACACTTTGTACTGTTCTGTGGTCAGGAATGTCATGCACCTGTGCCTTTTCTTATGAATTCATGATTTATGTTGCCACTGTTTAACTTGGGCTCGGCTGGGCTGTAACAGTGAAAGCGTAGGAGGAATTTACACATTAGGGGTCCAGCCGCAGAGGATGTGCTCCATTGTTGGAGATCCGAGATACAATAGCCTGTCTATTTATCTCTATTCTTTGGCGGGATGAATGTGAATGAAAATGAATGAAGGTCTGGGCAGGTTGTTAAATTGAAATGCCAAGTGATCCTGTAAATCAATACATATGACCTCAAGAGCTATTAAATACAGTTCAGATGGAAGTTTGGGATTATACGATGTCTCTTTTCCACTTGAAGCTCCCCAAAGAGACTGTAATGGGATGTTTGGCGCAGTTCTGTTGCTACAATCACTGTAGTTTGCAGACAATGAAATTCCTCCTACGGGAGAGTTTTCAAGAACAGACTGTTATTTGATATAAGAGTGTGCATGGGAAACAGAAATGGTATCCTTCCCATGGTCAATAGTAAAATCAAACCCGGAAAAATCAAGCTTTTTAAAAGTTCATATTCCACCCAGATTCAATGGAATCCAGGACATACACCAGCACAACTCAAAGAAGTTTTCTGGTGAACCTTAAGGAATGAAGGAAAAGCTAAAAGGCTTGTTGAGAGTACACACCACGTGACCGTTACAGTCAAAATTTTAAGACAGAACACTAAATTGCTTACTTATTTGCTCTCCAAACGAGTAGACTGAGACAGACAGGCTCTCAAAACTCTTAACTTAAAAATGAAAGATTCTTTCTGTGCAAAACAGGTACTGTTATAACTGAAATGCAAATAGCTGTAATAATACTTCCATTCTAAATCTACTGTTTGCTTTCCTTAAACAATTCAATTCAATTCAATTCAAGTTTATTTGTATAGCGCTTTTCACGATACAAATCGTTGCAAAGCAACTTTACAGAAAATTACGTTTCTACAATATTTAGTAGAAGCTTATCAGTGGTGACTGTCAGTTAATGTACATATGGCAGAAATGTACGGAAAAATCAATTAAAGACGTAATCAAACAGACGATGAACACTATTAACAACAATTATTATATGATGCAATCAAACTTATAGCAAAATGTGGTAGTTCTGTATGTTGTTTCAGGGTTGGCATCATCTGAGGGGTTGGCATCATCTCTTCTCAGGTGTTCTGGATCCAGACTGAAGCATGTGTAAATCCTAGTTACCACGGGATGTCAAAAAAAAATAGACGATAAAGAATTAACTTGACAGAGCTCAAACTCAAAACACACAGCCTAAACACTATAGACTATGTCTAGTGCAACTTGAGCTCCACTGTCCTGCAGAGTTTGACTCCAGCCTTGATCAAGTTCACCTGGCCTGTAACTTTCTAGTAATCCTGAATATCTTGATTAACTTGTACAGGTGTGTAATCTAAACCCTGCAGGACTGTGGACATTGAGGGTCAAAGTAACCCAAAGAAACCCCGGCCTAGTGGATTAATTTTGGAGGATATCGCAATGTTTTTTACTACATTTGAAGGAAATGTTTTTTTGTTTTTTTTCAAAAACATGTGGTGTGTTAGCATTAGGATTAGCTAATGTGTGCCAAAAACAGTAATTAAACCATTTCATCTTTAATGCAGCAAGAAAGAAAACGAAAAGGGGAGATCTTTATCATTTTAGTCGCTATCAAATAGTTGTAATTTAGCAAATTGCTGCTTACATCCAGTTCATGGTGCAGAATGGATAATTCAAGTTATTTAGACTGTTCATAATACTCGCACAGCGTGAGTCAGTAACTTTGCACGGAAATCGAACAGAAATCGCACAGTGTGTACCCAGCCTTACTTGCAGAGCTCTTACCAGTTGGCCTCAATTATATTTAACCTTTAATTTATTTAAATTATAATCTGGGTCTTGGCACCAGTGCAACAGGTTCTACTCGAACCTGTGACAGCCAGCATGGGAGATGGGCACTAACAAGGATGCTAAAGACAGCAGCCTCTAGCAACAGTTGCTAGTGCACCTCTTGAGGCCAAAGGAATGATTTGTTACCTGCAGAGCTCTTACAAGTCAGCCTCCATTACACTCACCCCCATCTGGGTCACGGCACCAATGCAACTGGTTCCACTTAAAACCGTAACAGCCAGGATGGGAGGTGGGCACAAACAGAGATGCTAAAGACAGCACTCTCTAATGACAGTTGCTAATGCACCTCTTGAGGCCAGGGGAATTATATTTTATCTGCACAGCTCGTACACGTCAGCCTCCAATACACTCACCCCCATCTGGGTCATGGCACCATTGCAAGCGGTTCCACTCAAACCAGTGACAGCCAGCATGGGAGGTAGGCGCTAACAAGGATGCTAAACGACAGAAGCCTCTAGCGACAGTTGCTAGTGCAACTCTTGAGGCCAGGGGAGTGATGTTTTACCAGCACATCTCTTACCTGCTAGCCTCCATTACACTCACCCCCATCTGGGTCATGGCACCAATGCAACCTGTTCCACTCAAACTAGTGACAGCCAGCGTGGGAGGTGGGCGCTAACAAGGATGCAAAAGATGGCAGTCTCTAGCATTAGTCGCTAGTGTGTTTCTTGAGGTTTACCTGCATAGCTCTTACTAGCTGGCCTCTATTGAATATACAGTGGGTACGGAAAGTATTCAGACCCCCTTAAATTTTTCACTCTTTGTTATATTGCAGCC
>NW_015654936.1:156892-165565 GCF_001515625.1 Sinocyclocheilus rhinocerous
GCACGGAAATCGAACAGAAATCGCACAGTGTGTACCCAGCCTTACTTGCAGAGCTATTACCAGTTGGCCTCAATTATATTTAACCTTTAATTTATTTAAATTATAATCTGGGTCTTGGCACCAGTGCAACAGGTTCTACTCGAACCTGTGACAGCCAGCATGGGAGATGGGCACTAACAAGGATGCTAAAGACAGCAGCCTCTAGCAACAGTTGCTAGTGCACCTCTTGAGGCCAAAGGAATGATTTGTTACCTGCAGAGCTCTTACAAGTCAGCCTCCATTACACTCACCCCCATCTGGGTCACGGCACCAATGCAACTGGTTCCACTTAAAACCGTAATAGCCAGGATGGGAGGTGGGCACAAACAGAGATGCTAAAGACAGCACTCTCTAATGACAGTTGCTAATGCACCTCTTGAGGCCAGGGGAATGATATTTTATCTGCACAGCTCGTACACGTCAGCCTCCAATACACTCACCCCCATCTGGGTCATGGCACCATTGCAAGCGGTTCCACTCAAACCAGTGACAGCCAGCATGGGAGGTAGGCGCTAACAAGGATGCTAAACGACAGAAGCCTCTAGCGACAGTTGCTAGTGCAACTCTTGAGGCCAGGGGAGTGATGTTTTACCAGCACATCTCTTACCTGCTAGCCTCCATTACACTCACCCCCATCTGGGTCATGGCACCAATGCAACCTGTTCCACTCAAACTAGTGACAGCCAGCGTGGGAGGTGGGCGCTAACAAGGATGCAAAAGATGGCAGTCTCTAGCATTAGTCGCTAGTGTGTTTCTTGAGGTTTACCTGCATAGCTCTTACTAGCTGGCCTCTATTGAATATATATTAAGAATTACATCAAGGCGCACTTTCATTCATATATATGTTGATAGCCAATGTCAGTTCTAGATGAGTCACAACCATCTGGAGTCTACATTACTTATTTCACCAGTGGTATGCAAGATGGGTAGACATCTACTTGCTGGCACGTTGACTCAAGCTGATCAAGTCAAATCTTCAACCTCATTTGAAAGACAGTGTTAATGAGCCAAGAGAAGCTCTGAGAGGAACCAGGAGAGGGTTGGGGATCAACTTCTAAAGGCTGGGCAATGTCAGGGTCAGTCTTGCCTTTCTAACACCTCTCTGCTGCCATCCGCTCATGTCTCAGGTCTTGGAAAAAGTGTAAGATTGTATTACAAACACATACAAGTTCAGTCCACCATCCCCGCCCCCAGCACATACATTTTTGTACATATTACACCCCCACAGCTGTGCCCGAGGCGGCATGGTCTTGTTTATCATACCCAATGCAGCTGTCCATGATGGCAACTGCAAGCGGAGGATTAAACAGAAGACAAGAAGTAACAAGGAGGAAATGTGACGGAAGCAAGATAAAAGGGTGAAAACTAGTTCCTTTATTCTCACTTATGGATTCGAAAAATTCAACAACCTTACCATGTATTAGATCACAAAACAGGAAAAAGATTTATTCCCCCATTAGTCGAAAGGATCAGAAAGTACCACTACCCAGAACTTGGGTTTCTCAAAGCACGTTCATGCTATGTGACAGTGTGCAGCCAGCGCCAACAAAAGACAGTCTGAGATGGTGGACAGAGAGCCAGAGGTTACAATTTCCATTCATGTCAGTAGCCAGGTTTTCATCCAAAGTTGCGAATTTAACTTTTTAATTAGAATGTCGCATAAAACATTTGTGAATAAGCACCATTTCCATTTGACGAGTCAAAGAGAACAAAATCGTCACTTCCTGATAAACTGACACTAAATATTACAAAGCAAAGTAGGAGAAGCCACTGAATATAATAATTTCCATATATAAAAAAATGACTTGTGCCTCAGAGCGAGCAGACAAAACACAATAAATGTGGTCATTGCTTTCGGAGGTGGATGCCTGCTGTTCGGAAATACAGTTGTGTAACAGTTCTGCGAGGCAATTATACAGAAATACTTTGATGACAGTCTTTGCCCGGGCATTTCAGAATGACCACAGCAACATTTCAGATGCTGTGCAATGAGATTAGCCCCCTGGTTGGTCAGGTTATGCCGTCCCATTGCGCAGTCACATGACGTTTTTGATGTGCATGGAGGAATTTATTCGCCAAATGCATTGCCATCTCACATTATTCGCATGAACACTTTTTCGCACAAGACAAAAACCACCTTGAGTGTAAAAACTTTTTTGTGAATTTCGAAATTTGGCATTTCCAAACACTCAATATACAAAATGTGCATTAAAACAGGGTGATGGAAACATAGCTAGTGGCAGCATTCAAAAAACAGTACACCCAATATAGTGACAGCCAGCGTGGGAGGTGGGCGCTAACAAGGATGCAAAAGATGGCAGTCTCTAGCATTAGTCGCTAGTGTGTTTCTTGAGGTTTACCTGCATAGCTCTTACTAGCTGGCCTCTATTGAATATATATTAAGAATTACATCAAGGCGCACTTTCATTCATATATATGTTGATAGCCAATGTCAGTTCTAGATGAGTCACAACCATCTGGAGTCTACATTACTTATTTCACCAGTGGTATGCAAGATGGGTAGACATCTACTTGCTGGCACGTTGACTCAAGCTGATCAAGTCAAATCTTCAACCTCATTTGAAAGACAGTGTTAATGAGCCAAGAGAAGCTCTGAGAGGAACCAGGAGAGGGTTGGGGATCAACTTCTAAAGGCTGGGCAATGTCAGGGTCAGTCTTGCCTTTCTAACACCTCTCTGCTGCCATCCGCTCATGTCTCAAAGCAAAATAGGAGAAGCCACTGAATATAATAATTTCCATATATAAAAAAATGACTTGTGCCTCAGAGCGAGCAGACAAAACACAATAAATGTGGTCATTGCTTTCGGAGGTGGATGCCTGCTGTTCGGAAATACAGTTGTGTAACAGTTCTGCGAGGCAATTATACAGAAATACTTTGATGACAGTCTTTGCCCGGGCATTTCAGAATGACCACAGCAACATTTCAGATGCTGTGCAATGAGATTAGCCCCCTGGTTGGTCAGGTTATGCCGTCCCATTGCGCAGTCACATGACGTTTTTGATGTGCATGGAGGAATTTATTCGCCAAATGCATTGCCATCTCACATTATTCGCATGAACACTTTTTCGCACAAGACAAAAACCACCTTGAGTGTAAAAACTTTTTTGTGAATTTCGAAATTTGGCATTTCCAAACACTCAATATACAAAATGTGCATTAAAACAGGGTGATGGAAACATAGCTAGTGGCAGCATTCAAAAAACAGTACACCCAATATGTGAATTTGGACGCAGAACCACAGTCAATGGTGAGCCATAAATATGTGACTAATCACTGTGGAGCTAATCATGGCAGCGTTGTTTAGCTAATTGCCCCACAAGAACACACACAGACTCAGTCCCAACAGAATGACTACACTGATCTGTACCAACAATAATGCCATTTCTTGATTAGATCACCATGTTATTACAATCAAGTCTTATGTTGCATAACTTAATTTCACTTGCATGTTGAGTTCACGGGCCTGTCCTGACATGCTGCATTTAGATACACCCAGGAAATCATACCTCAGTCCCACAACATAATACTTCCTGGTGTAGTGAGGTCAGTTCTGGGCTGTCAACAAAGGGTTGAAGGTTCCTGCAAGATGCAATGCCTGAGCTATCAGCACTGTTCCCTTGAGTAAGGCACTCAGGTTATTCCAGTTGGATTGTCCCTAAAATAAGTGCACTGTAAGCTGCTTTGAGCAGAAGTTCCTCCACATTATACCTCATTACAATTGGGATTAGGGTGGTTTTGCTGTTCATATGCAATTCTTAGAGCACGTTTCTAACCAAAACAACATGCATTGTTTACAACAGATCTATTTTATCTATTCATGGACTACCTGTCAGTCAAACCCACAACCGTAATGTTGCTAGCATCATGCACTACTATTTGAGCTATAGGAACATGCTGAATGGATTCCAGCCAGAAGTTTTTTTCAACTGCTTACACACAAAATCACACAATTTCTGAAACTTGACACTCAAACACCAGAACCACACACCAAATATGCAAAACCATACACTAATTCTCGGCCTTTGACTCAGTTTTCAATTTCATAAAACACTTTTTGCAAAACACAACACACAATTTTCTATATAACACACAAAAATCTAACAGGAAGTATCTTGATTTCCTTTTTCAAACACAACCGATCAAAATGCCACACTTATTCATCAGTGCCTCACTCTAACTCCTCCTATGTGCAAACACTCATTGCTTTACTAAACACCAACCAGCCATAGCTTTAGAACAGGCCTATAAATACACATCTACACAACTACACATGGTTGATGTATGTCTTTTCTTTCGTACCGTGTAATACACAACCACAAATCCTTACAGTAAAAAAATGTTTGGTTTCAAACTCGCTTTCGTTTTTACCATGAATTTTTCAACATCTCTCTGCCAATTACTTTCAGTGTGCAATTCTTGGATTTGTGTGTAAAGTTTTGAAAAAAAAAAAAGAGGCAAAGTTTTGAAAATGTGTGTAAGCAGTACAACACTGTAAGCAATCCTGATATAGGTAGCAATATAATTACAGATACATACTGTGATAAACTCCTTTTTGTGGTAGATTCAAGAATGTGAGCATTAAGAGTGCAAGAGCTGCCAGCAGACCTTAAGATGTCCCCCTAGGGCTCTTTCAACGGTCACTTCTTTGAAGACTCTGTGGCATGTCCTTGAACTGGTCTATGTAGAATACCTACAAGAGTAGTGACAGTATTGAATTTCGTCCATTTGTAAATCATCCTGTCAACTTATCAAGGACCAAGTGCTAAGAAGCCCTTTCAAGTCCTCCACAGCTTCTTCTGAGGTCCTTTGATGTCTCTTTCAGTACGGGACATCAACCCTGAATAGGCCTCTATTGCAAAAATAGATAATCAAATTGCATGCTTTTATTTTATGTATATGACAGACCAGTGTTATTTTACTATCGTTAAGATATTATTAATTTTTATTCGTTTGAATTATTTTTATATTTTCCATTTTAATTTTTGTTGAAGTTTAGGTAATTGTGTATATATATAAGGATTGTACTGTCCTTTTTCGTTGTGGGTGTGCTAGCATGACTGTGTATCTTAGCACGATTGTGTATTTTTCCTTGCAGGTCGCTCTGCATTTGAAGGCATTTGTTCTGGAACAAGACCTGACAAGCTCAATCCAGCCAGTCATGACCCACCCTGCTAAAGGAGGCTAGATTTTTCTTTCGGTCACAGCAGTCTGTCGGAAACAGACAGGCAGGGCGTCATGGTAGAAGAAGACATGGGGTTCTGTTTATGATGACCGCTGTATCTAATCTTGCGGTGCTTTGAAATATGGGCAGCTGACAAAGTGGTTTCCAACTCATTACAAGGAATTTTTATTTGGTGGAACACTCGAGAAAAAAACACATTTGTTTTGTTAAAATGTATCAAGGTTAAATCTAAAAACATTTTAAATGAATGAAACATTTTACAAATGAAACATTTTAAGTGCCTCATAGCAAGATGGTCCCCAGTTCAATTCCCAGCAGAGCGAGGCGGCCATTCACTTTGTGATTACTAAGAAAATAGACTTCATTTTAGACATATGCTGTGAAAACAAGTCTTGATATTTTAAGGATTTTTAGTTATGTGTTGGCTACTAGAAAACAAGACAATAAATAGATTCTTCAAACAGAAAAGTTCAAACCCTCAACCGCTTATGAATCATTTCCTTTGTCACACAGGTAATTTTTTATAATAAAAAGTAATTTTAACCATAAATTAGGCATCAAAGCTGCTCGAAAATATGTACACAAGGAAGTCACAAGGTTAAGACCTGGCACATATTTTCCAGCAAAGCAGTTCTGGGTAGGCCTACTAATCTTCATCAGTTTTTGCCATAACATATTCATTTGTAGAAAATTTTGGTCACACTTTATGTTAAGGTCCCATTCTCGCTATTAACAAACCATAAACTATGACTTTTGCCTCAAAAACTCCTAATTTGCTGGTTATTAATAGTTAGTAAGGTATTTTTTATTTGAAGTTTACAAGAAATATATAATGTTTTATAAGATACAAAAACTATGTGACAGGCATTATTTATGGCACTACTCAAATAAAAACTATCAACAGTTGTTGTAAAATCAAAGTTTAGGTTTGAACTCATCAAAAATATTTAGACTGGATAATCTAATGTAAAATATGAACATGCACTGTAATTCTTTATTATAAAACAGTTAGTTCTGTTCCTTAAATTTGATTGGCCAAGTGGTATTTCAAAGACTGATGATATGTCAGTCAGCCCTGTTGAATTCCAGGCCTAACATGTCACTTCAACATGCACAAAAGTATATCTCTTCTGTTTTTTAACATGCAAATCTAATGCTATAGGGTTAATTATTGATTTCATGTCTATTTCAGTGTTGATTCAGTGTTAATTCAGCATTTAAAGTCTGTGTGGGTTTAATGTTGATTGATTTGCATTGATTCACTGAATCAGCATTGTTTAACTGTTGCTTGAGCGTTGTTTCAACTTCGATTCAGTATTTAGTGTTGATTTAATATTGATTAAATGTTCCTCAAAAGAAAAAGCATAAATAAAATATCTGTGTGACGTAGCACAAACAGTGCAGGACAAGTTCTGCAGCAAAACGGAATATTAAAGGTTAAAGATTTGAACAAATCCTAACACTAAATATGAGTAATAATTAATGTTTTTATGCCTATATTGCACAGAAACTACAATCTCACTTATTGTACCCTGTGGTTAAATACATCCCTATTCAAAACAAACCGATTTTTTATTGCTTCTGTAGACAAAAATATAATGAATGTGTCTGAAAATATAATGAATGTGTCTGAAATTGTGATTCATAGCTGAGCGTGGTTGTGTGTGTTTCTGTATGCAAACGATCCCTGATCTGACCTAGTGAACATGTCAAGGCATGACTCTGACGCCTCCCTGTGCTCTGTAATCTGAGATGTCTCAGGGGAAGCTGGTAATTACTGGGCAAACATCCGCAAGAACAACGCCTTGTCCTCCCAAGACACCTAAGTCTAGCATTAGTGTTCTGCCTTCTCACCTCTCACCTTATCAGCATTTGTGGTACATCATAAATAATAAGTGGTTGAAAGTTTGACACTTTTTATTGAACAAAAGACAACAGACTTTCTCAACACCGGAGAGAAAAGTGGGGAATGGATTATGGAAATGACAGAATCAGGTTCAAACTCACATCACATGCATAAGCAAAGCATCATGGCTCAACATGTCAGAACATACGCACTAACTGCTAGGTCAGCACTCCAACAATGTAGCGGATGTTTTTATCCAGAGCGACCAGAAGTTCAGTGTAGTGATCAGCTGTCCAACATCCAACTGGTCCATCAGTGAGGCTGACTAACAGAGTTCTACATTTTCCCTTTATTAGCTTTAATGTTTTTAAGTGTCTGTGATTTTCCAGAAACAACTTTTAAGAGAGGGTTTTAGCTTGCTAGCATGCTAACAGTAACTTTTGTACGTTTACATGCACTTTAAAAGTTTAATTGGAACTAGAAGAGTATAACTTGTTGATTAATGTCTGACTGAAATCGTACCAGCCATTTTTTGCAAAGTGGGACTAACATCCATCCTTCCATTTTCCAAACTGCTTTTCCTATGTTGGGTCACAGGGATGCTGGAGCCATTACCAGCATCTCAAGCCGTAGGCAGGAAAACACCCTGGACAGATGGCCGGTCCATCACATGACACACACCCACCTACAGACAATTTAGTTTCCAAGTCACCTATCCTGCATGTTTTTGATTGAGGGGAAATCAGAGGACCCAGAAGAAACTCACAGAAACTTGGAAAGAACATGCAAACTCCACACAGAGAGGCCACCTGATTCAGCCAGGGCTCAAACTGGAGACCTTCTTGATGTGAAGCAATAGTTCCACCCACTGAACCACAGAGCTGGACTAACAGACCAGACCAACAGACCAACTTGACAATTTTAACTTGTGTATATGCACACTAATTGGACTAGACAAGGCCTTGACATTGTGCATTCCTTAAGACTGACTAGTTGTTCATAAAACCTAGTGACAAGTCATTTATGAAATGATGTAGGTTGGACATACTGTTCAAGGACCCAAATATGATAGCTTAAGGCTCACACCTTGCAGAACTTCAGCCATTAACTTTCTGGTTCCCAGATGTACCAGACACTATGCTACACTACCTTTTCATTTTACATAAGCATAGCAACACTAGTTGTGCCGATAGGCAATAGTATCGACGATAGAGATATCGCCTGTGACTATTATTATTATTATCATTAGCAGGCTATCTAATTAATATTAGGGCTTCCATCATATTTCTTGTTCCATCATATTTCTTTTTCCATGTTCTTACAGTGTTGTACATTATAACCAATTATACACGATTCCGTTGACTTTATAAATGCAGTGGCCAATCAAATGACGCGTTCAAATGAGTCATCGCTGAAACAGCGGAGTTTTGTTGTTGAGTGCGCACGCTCGCTGACTGAATTCTGCTCTCTTGCAAATTCTCTCATCATAAACAACAAAGTGCAGATGTACATACGATGCAAGTATAAGAGATTTATTCATCATACAGTGTAGACAGCTTCACTGATTATAATTGGAGTGAATAA